>NC_142287.1:10646600-10946600 GCF_965620075.1 Prunus avium | reverse complement strand
CAGTCAAAATTATCACACACACTGAGCGTACGGATTACCTATCTAATAATACCCAAAAACAATCAGATATTCAAAACCATCGACTCCTTCACTTTCCTAAACACAATTTGAAATTCAAATTGATCACGCATCAAACACTTACAGAATCAATCCATAACTCGCTGATCCCAAAATCAAAATTGAACAAACTAAGCAAAAAACAATAACAAATCGCGGATTAAGGATTTCTGATCAGACCGACAAAACTGCAATCAGAATGCCAGCAAATGTTATGTAAAACAGAGATTGAGATTTAAGAAAACTTACCGAGTTGATAAGTGGACTCGGCGAGACAGCGAGTGAGTAATGAATCCGAGTCAAAAAACAAAACGAAGACCAAGTAGAAGAAGAAGAAGAAGAAGAAGAAGGAAAGAGAAGCGGCGACTCTGAAAACCCCAGCATAGTGTGGGAAGCAGCAGAGGTAGGAAGAAGGTCGGAGCTGGCTTGGGATGTGACGCCGGTCAAAACTTGACCGGTCCGGTGGCTGGGTGGCCGACGTTACAGTGGCTAGGGGGTTTTGTCGGTGTCGGTCGAAACAGAGGGAAGAGAGAGAGAGAGATCAAGATCTGAGAAACTAACGAATTTGGGTTAGGTTTTTAAATGAAAAGGGTATAATTATCTTTTTAATGACTAATGTAAGGTGGGTCAACAAATCTGGTCTTCCTCTTTGGCCTAATCCAAAATAACAATTCTTTTCTAGGTATTAAAACCCAAACCAAAATATCAAATGTTTTAAATACTAATAAGTAAAGTTATCTATGTCTAATACCTAATTTTCCTTAAAAAATATGTAGTAATTAATGAAAATCTTCATAATAATTTATTTATAATGATTTACTACAATATTTTACACCTTATAGATTGCATGGTAAGATACATAAGTGACTTAGTATCACATAGAGTCCCTATAAGGTTCAAATTTGAGTTATTTACACTAACATCCTCTGAGGTTTTCAGTTTTGTCACAAAACTCCTTGAGGTTTTAGAAATTATAAGAACACCCCTGGATGTTTTAAATTGTTTTTACAAAACTTGTTTTCATTGATTTTTCATCCAAAGATTGATGATTTTATACAAAAATATCTCCAAATGACAAAGTTGGCCTTTGAGATTAGATTGCATATACTTCGTTGAGGTTAATTTTGTCATTTGCATAAGTTTTTTTTTTTTCAATGAAATCATCAATTTTTAGACAAACAATCAACGAAAAAGGATTTTGTGAAAACAAACTAAAACCTCAAGAGATGTTCATGTAATTTTTGAGACTTGAGGGGGTTTTGTAAAAACACAAAAAATCTCAGAGGGTGTCAGTGTAAATAACTCTTTAAATTTTTCATTATCTTAATCATCTCGATATTATCGATATGATTGATAGTATAGCGATATTTTAGCCAAATGTTGCTGAAGTGAGAAATTATCGACGTCGATATTTTTCGACATTATCGATACTTATACAATGTGTATGGATATATTCAAAAATATCTGAGACCCAAAAAAAGATAATATCCCTGATATTTCGTCGATATTTTAGTCCTTATTGAGATGAGAAATTCGACATTGATGGATATGTTAGGCCATCGCCAACGAGAGCCTTAAATGGGGCTCAACCTCCTTGGAGATCTATAATATAGAGTCCATGTGCAAAAAGGCATCCCTAATGGAAGAGATTTGGGGCTCTATTTCATAAAGCCCCACCGGAACTGTCTCTAAATCAGTGGACTTTGATAGTGCCCCTAAAGCCCAAGTGGGTTCCACATTTTGAAAAGTTGCAACATACATCAGGCTTTATTTAATGTTTTTTTTTTTTCTAACAGCAACCAAATAAAAGGCTTTGCCTACCCGGTTTTTTTGTTTTCTATTTTCTTCTATTATTTTTTATTTTTTTTTGGCTTGATATTTCCTTCTCTCTTTTTTTCTTTCTTTCTTTTCGGTTTCAATTGTTATCATTTGCCTTTAGAATTACTACTTCAATTTTTCTATGTTTCGTTTAATATTTTTTCTAAATTATAAATGGGGTAGAAATGTTGATTTTTGATTTATAATTACCTTTGGAATTACCACCCCAAATTTTTATTTTTATTTTGGTAGAAATGTTCATTAAGGAAGAGAAATCCAAATGAACTTGCTTGATAAATTTGGCCTTTTTTTTAATTTTGTTTGGTTTTTTTTTTTTGTCATGGGAATTCGAACTTAAGACTATTGCTCAGCAAGTCAAGGCCATTTTTCACTATGCTAGACCCCGTTAGCATATTCATTCAAGTTTTAGATTGAAGTAACAACTCATGTCCTTGGATTTTTTTTTTCCTTTATGCCGAGGAATTCTCAAAATGATGAGATTTAATATTCTAGAATTAAATGTTCTAGAATTTGTAAAGTGATCTCAAAGTATAATTGGATTTAAGCATGAAGTCTAATATTTATTTTTTAGAGGCATTAATGTTTTTTTTATACAAGCAATAATCTACTTTAAACTAATCTACACTACAAGGAGAGGGATTCGAACTCGGGTGCAAAGTGAGGAGCACATCTGCTCTAGCCAACTTGGCTAAATCCATGTATGCTTCAAGGCATTAATGTATATAAATGATGATGATGATGATGGTGGTGGTGAAGTGATGGTTGATGCTGGTGGCCTGCTAGTGGTAAGCAAGGTATTAAATATCAGTTGTTTTGGAAATATTGAGTATCCCAAAATGTCGAAATTTTGACGGAAATATTTGATCAATGCATAATTCTGTATCATTTTGTAGCACTCTACCCTATTGTTTGGTTATGTTTTTAAGTAAAACTTGTGCTTTTAATTTATTTTGTGTTTGTCATTCAGTTCATTGAGCTCTAGGTACCACTTGAGGCATTTGAAGCAAAATGGTGCAAAAACGTGCAAAAATTGGAGATTGAGTTAGAAATTCGTTTTGGACTTATCTTCATCATCCGAGCTTGGATTGGGCCAAATTACATGTGGTTGGAAAGAAGACATTCTGAACTTGAAGATGGTGGGCTCAAAGTCATCATTTGATTAAGAGAAACCCAATTCGTGAGCCCAACAAGTTGTTCGTCATTCTGACCTAAGCATGACCTAATTGTTGCTTGGTCATGATGAGCTATGCATAAGTTATTGTTTCTGGTGGGATTTGTTCATGAAGTGCAACAGCAAAGAAACTGATTTTCAATTGCAAGTGTTGTAAGCAAGAATGAAAATATCGGCGATACAGATATTATCGCGCCTTCAATTTACGGATATTTCGTGGGATATATCGATGTCATTTTAGGTATCGGGGAAAATCGACCAAAAAGACATATTGGCTTAAAAACATGGAATTTTGAAGTGAAACTTTCATAGATATTAAGCACATTATCAATAAATTTATTGAACAAATAAAATTCAAAATATATTGAGTATAAGATATGCATATGATGAAATCTACATGTTTATAATGTGCGATGAAAATCCTGAAAATAAATACAATTAGACTTAACACAACAAAGACAACGTTATTCAAACATAACCCAACCCAACCGATTAATACATAACCCAACATTATATTACAAGAGTTAGACTTAATGATAAAGGAAATGAGAGATAGAAGATTAGGCGAAAAATAAAATCAAACACACAAGAAACCGAGCAACCAGAGAGAGGAGGGGACGAGCCAAAGATAGCTGAAATGACTGAGGAGAGAAGAAAGGAGAAGGTACTAGGTATTAGAGCTTGGTTTTTGACATTGATTCAATGGCTGGGACCTATGATTACTTTCAAAATTGAAGACAAATCTCTAGGTTATTTGTCTGGTATTGGGAAATATTGGGAAATATTGGTAAATATCGAGGATATCGGGGGTTATCGGGGATATATCGCCGATAAGGGGGAAGAAATAGGCTTACCCCCCTATATCTATATCGCCACCTAAAAAAAGGGATATATCGGGATATCGGCCGATATTTTAATCCTTGGTTGTAGGTAGAAGTTATATTCAATTCAGATTTCCCTTTTCCTTCTCCCTATAAATATCACTTCCATTCCAAACACTTTCATCAATCACATCCTGGGATTGACACTTCCTCACTTCCATTTCCCAGAAGTTCACCCATCCCAGCACTACTCTCACATCTCACTCAAACATTCATCAACCACAGTGATCAGTTCATAATTGTATATCATTTTGTACCCATCTAGCTTATGATTTGGTTATGTTATTGAATTAAACTTGTGCTTTTAATCCCTTTTTTGTTTATCATTCAGTTCATTGGGCCTTAGGTAGCAATGGTGGCTTTGGATAGGAAAAGATGCAAAATGGTGAAAAAACGAGCAGACTGAGTTAGCAATTTGTTTCGGCCTTAACTTCCTCCTCCCAACTTGTATTGGCCCAATTAATGTGTGGTTGGAAAGAGGAGATTCTGAACTGCAAGATGGACTGCTCAAACGTATCAATTGATGAAGCCAAGCCCAATCCATGGACCCATCAAAATGCACACCATGCTCAGGATTGCAGCTGCCAGCTGTTGAGCCTTGTCACCTCCTTGAAACCATGTGCCTCACCCCAGCAACCAAAAGAAAACCACATGGGTTGGTAGCAAAAGGCATCCACAATTGAACACCTTTGAAAACCCATATGAAGAAAGCTTGAGGTGCAGCAGCAAAAGAAGTATGGGATGGAATTGATTCCAACCACACTAACATAGACAAGATGAAGTGAGAGTTATGGAGTGTATTAAAAGAGGAATGATGGTGTTGGAATTCGTCATGATGTTCCTCCCTCTTAGCCCTATAAATAGAGAAATCTTCAAGCTTCAAAACAGCTCCCATCAACCCCATACACTCTAGGTACAACCCAATACTCTAAACTGCCCCAAATCACCAAAACAGCTCCAGAAAGCCTCCCTTCTATTTCCCTACGAATTTCCTCTTTCTCAGCCATCACCACTCACCCAAACTCATCCCAAATCACCTACTAGCTGTCATACATCATTCTAGATGTGGGGAAGCTCTTGGAGAAGCATTAGACGTGGAGAAGCACTTGAAGAAGTCTTGGACATCACAAGAACTTCAGAAAATGGGTTTTTCTACTCTTATTGCATTCCTTATGTTTTCTCATTTCTATCTAAGTTTCTTTTCCATTATGAGCAGCTAATTTCATAACTAGGGATTCGATGTAACCTAACATGAACATTCTGGGTTTATAAGTTTGGAGTTTGGAGTTTCAAGTTGGATTCATGATTCATGTTCTTATTCGTTATGCTTATCAGTTAATATGCTTGTTTGAATGATTGATCACCATTAGAACTTGTATGGTTTGAATTAAGAGTAGACACCATGCTTTAATTCGAATTGAACTATGAATAGGAAGAGTATGTATGGACATTCAACAACAGGGATTAGATACATGCTTGGTTGTTTAAATTGTTCTTCTATGTTTAATGGGTTCCTAATGCTTAATTTTAGGTTAGACAACAGATGATCAAATTAGGGAATTAGGAACACAAGGTTAGAACCAGACACCATGGCCTAATCATACTTTAGCTAGAATCAATCTTTGAATATGAATTAGACTTGTTACTTGACTCCTTATAACCCATAATTGAATTGTTATGGTGATTCAAGTGCCCTAGTCTCCAAATCTGTTTTTCAGCTCTTAAAACCACTCTTTGTTACACTTACTTACTTTGCTTTTGTTTGCAATTTCATTTTGCTTCTTTTGTTCAACAATCACAACCACTCTTGTTTTAAATTCTGTTTTAGACATAACCTCCTACTTTTTTGAATTTGGTAATCTAAGTACATAACTAGTTTTAACTTCTCAGTCTTCGTGGGTACGACCTCGTACTTGTCTTTCTATACTACTAATTGCCCCGTACAATTGCGAGTTAACATAATATTAACACACAGCCTCATACACTTCTCCCACAGATCACTCCATCCTCCACCCTCCCATCATTTCCCAAACACAATCCATACCATGTACACCACTCTTCATCTCTAGCTGCATCATACATGGTGGAAGCTATGAGGAGCTCTTCAACAACATAATTCGTTCTTCACGAGTTTTTCTTACTCTCTCCATGTTTATTATGATTAAAATGTATTTTCCATTAATGGGGTGTAACTAATTACCATAGCTAGGGTTTCAATGTAGCTTGACAAGACAGTTTCATGTTTTCAAGTTAATATCACTCTTGTTGATTAATTCTAGTTTTCTGGTCTCATTCACTTGTTCTTAGTTGAATCTTTATGCTTGTTTTAATAGATGGCCACTACTAACACTTGCATGTTGGTTATCTAGTTCAATTTTGCATAGACACCATATGACTCTTGAACTAATTAGTGAATGAGTGGGTATGCATTTAGGACAAACACCATGTCTAAATGCTTACTTGGTTCCTTAGTGTTCTTCTTAAGCTTAATGGATTCAGATTCATAATTTAGACTAAACACCATAGCTAAATTGTGTATTCTGAGTACTTGATTAAAACCAAACACCATATGGATAATCATATATAAGAAAGAACAAACTCCAGAAATTCAATTAATCAACTTGGATGATTGTTAACTTGTAGCTTGAAATTGGATTGTCATGGTGAAGTTGAACCCCTAGTGCTTGTTTCATTGTCTCTAAATTTTCTAAAACATCTACTTGCTAGTCACTTGCTATTTTGCATTCCCTTTTTGTAGTTTTCACTCCAAACAAACTAAACTCAACCTCATTTAAATTCTGTTTAGTCTTAGGGTTACTTATGAGTCTAAGTAATAGAAATAAGTGTCTTCATCCAAGTCTTTGTGGAACGACCTCGTTCTTGCATTCCTATACGATAATTGGTTCGTGCACTTGCAAGAAATAGATAGAGTAAAATCTATCCAACAATATTGAGAAAATATCGATATCAGTAAAAATTGATTAAAAATCTTAGAAATTTTAAATGAAACTTTGTGACATGCTTATTTAATCAATTAACTACGACTTTGACAAAAGAAATTGATAAAACTTAAATTGTGCTGTGGGCTTATGTGACTAATATTGCATATGATCTGCTGATAGACAATGTTACTTACAAAATATGCTCACTAATTACTAAATTTTGATTGTATGCACATAATTTTAGGGGCTAATGACAATTTAGTACCCTATGATTACACCCTTAAGACATGTTAATCTCTATCTTCTCAATTTTTACAATTACATACCTCGGTCTTTTAAATTTGTTACAATGTGGTTCCATTGTTAGGGTTTCCATCAGATCTCCCTGTTAGTTACTTACGTGGCATTTATGGGCCCATATATATATATTTACTTAGGTGTAATAAAATATTCATACCACAGTACTAAGCAAGGTATCATTCTCGAACCTGTAAGGGGAATGCCTCCCAAACCCGCTCTAAATCCCCAAATTATATATATATATTTAAAAAATTATACCTTATAACAAAATAATCAATGCGAGGTGCATAGAGAGTAAAGAACTTCACGTGGGTAATAAGAGTAGGTAAGTCTAAATAGTATATCTATCAAGCAGGGTACCTAATTAGTGCAACATATATCAAATATAGCATATAAAAATGAAAAAAATCATTATAAAAAAAGTTGTCTTTGTAAACGGCAAACAAAGGAAATCCTGTTGATATGTAAAATGAACGATCAAAGTGGGGATTGCCCACGAACTTAGAACAGTTTCTAAGTTGTTTCTAATGAGAGTTATCCGAGACCTAATGGAAAACATTGAAAACTAGAAATTACCTGATAAAAAGATAAAACGATGCATTTGAGCAGCTGTTGGGCTTGATTTGTTTGATTGGTACTGGGCCCTTGTTCCTTCGATTTTGCTTCTATTTATAGGCATTGCATTCTATCTGTCTAAAAAGATGACTTCTGGTCGTGGTCTGACATTTGTCCAAGCAACCATGTGGCTTCCTTCATACACTTTCGCCTCTGATTTGTCAAAATGGGCTGTGTAAACGACGAACCTCGGCTGCATTCTGACAAATTGGGCGGTGGAAAAGGTGATCATCGATCGGCTTTTAAATCTTGTTCTCAAAATGAGCCAAGTAAACCCTCGACCCTCCCTGTTTACTCCCTCGATGGGTCAAATAATTCTTCAGTCTATTGGGGTGGTCAAGCTTTTTCCTTCCAAAATGGAAGTATTAAGTATGCAAGCTACCCTTGGTTTACTCTCTGGGTGAGACAAACCATCTCTTGATTTGAAGAGTTTAGCCTCTTCAATTTCACTTCAGCCGCCTGTGTGGGCTTTGAGAGCTTTCCTTTAGGCCTGAAACATTCCTCTTCTCCCATTACCACCATCTTCATGGACCCATCCTCTCTCTCTCTCTCTCTCTCTCTCTCTCTCTCTCACCGTCATTCCTGATGCCACCAAGGCTCTTGTTGAAGATGCCACAAATCTTGCCGTCCCTATCCCTAATCCCGATTTTCTCACCTGGTTCCCAACAGATTAGTACAGCGTGAGTTTTCTTCGTGGCTCTCTTGTTAGTATTACATTCTTTCAATGGGGTTATATCATTCGTGATTTGAAATCTAATGATATTCTTTTTAGGGCCAATGTAATTGCGATCTTGTTAAAGCTCATAATTTCATACATATACATGCCCAATTTACTTACTTCTTTTGCTTAGTTTCCTATAATTCTGAGTTATTTGCCTCTATTTGTGTGTTTTGTAGGCCAATAGAGCAAGAGAGCATAATTCATGCAATTCAAGCATGTTAAGGCCTAATTTGGATGAATGGATGAAGAGCTTAAAAGACAAACTCATTTTGGCTACAGCCCCCTGCCAGTCCAGTTCCGTAGGTCATATTTCAAGCTTTATTTCAGCAACCTACACAGCTCGGATGAGGCAGCATTCTTCATGAAAGTTGTTCCAATGGGTGTGTACTATAACATATCCAAAAGTCAGCCCCATTGGATAAATATGGAGTCTGTTACCTAGCAAACACAGAGCCATGCTCAGGATGGATTTTATCAGCGCGCAAAATGAGTTAGCAATTTGTTTTGGCCTTAACTTCCTCCTCCGAGCTTGGATTGGGCCAATACTTGTGTGGTTGGATCATACACATTCTGAACTTTACAATGGACATCTTAAAGTCTTCATTTGATTCAGCCTAGCCCAAGTTGTAAGCCCTTGATGTTGCTGGTCATGCTGACCTCAGGATGAGCTGGTTGGAAGCTTGGTCATGGTGAGCTAGGCATGAGCTATTGTAGCTGGTTGGAAGCTTGGTCATGGTGACATGAAGATGAGCTAGGGCTGCTGGTGGGATTTATTGGAGAAGTGCATCAACCAATTCAGATTTTATAATGCAAGTGTTGTATGCATTAGTGAAGTGCATCAACCAATTCATCTTTTATAATGCAAGTGTTGTATGCATTAGCCATATTGAATTCAGATTTATCACTCCCCTCTCCCTATAAATACCACATCCATTCCACATTCAAGACACAACAAATCCTGAGATTCACAACCCCCACAATTCACTCCAACCATCCTCGAACACTCTCACAATCCCAAACACTCCAACAATCACCAAAACAACTCCAGCTTTCTTCTCTTCCATTTCCCTACGAATTTCATCTTCCTTAGCCATCACCACTCACTCAAACTCATCCCAAATCACCTCCATATCCTTCATACATCTTTCTAGAAGTGGGGAAGCTCTTGGAGAAGCATTAGAAGTGGAGAAGCACTTGGAGAAGCCTTGGACACCACAAGAACTTCAGAAAAAGGGTTTTTCTACTCTTATTGCATTCATTATGTTTTCTCATTTCTGTTCAAGTCTCTTTTCCATTATGAGTAGCTAAATCCATAACTAGGGCTTCGATGTAACCTAACATGAATATTCTGGGTTTATAAGTTTGGAGTTTCAAGTTTGATTCATGATTCATGTTCTTATTCATTATGCTTATAAGTTAACATGCTTGTTTGAATGATTGATCACCATTAGAACTTGTTTGTTAACTATCTTGGTTTGAATTAAGAGTATACACCATGCTTTAATTCAAATTGAACTATGAATAGGAAGAGTATGTATGGACATTCGACAACAGGGATTAGATACATACTTGGTTGTTTAAAATGTTCTTCTATGCTTAATGGGTTCCTAATGCTTAATTTTAGGTTAGACAACAAATGATCAAATTAGGGAATTAGGAACACAAGGTTAGGACCAAACACCATGGCCTAATCATACTTTAGCTAGAATCAATCTTTGAATCTGAATTAGACTTGTTACTTGAATCTTTATAACCCAGAATTGAATTGTTATGGTGATTCGAATGCCCTAGTCTCAAAATCTGTTTTCCAACTCTTAAAACCACTCTTTGTTACATTTGTTTACTTGTTTTTGTTTGCAATTTCATTTTGCTTCTTTTGTTCAACAATCACAACCACTCTTGTTTTAAATTCTGTTTTAGACATAACCTCCTACTTTCTTGAATTTGGTAATCTAAGTACATAACTAGTTTTAACTTCTCAGTCTTCGTGGGTACGACCTCGTACTTGTCTTGCTATACTACTAATTGCCCCGTACAATTGCGAGTTAACATAATATTAACAACAGATCTCTATCCTGTTTTTCCCACATTGGAATCCAAATAGCTCTTGCTTCCGTGTTCAAGTCATCCTCTCTTTGGCATTGTTGTCTCAGGCATCCGTCTAATAAAGTGGTTAGCACCTTAGCTTCTCATTCCTTATTAGGGTCCACTTTTCATTTATCAATTAATAATTGTACCCATTGTGCATCGGCTAAATCTGTTCGTCTTTCTTTTTCTAATCGTGAACATTGTTCCCTTGTACCTTTTAATTTAACACACTCTGAAGTTTGGATGTCTCCTATTTCTTCTGTCTCTGGTTTTCGTTACTATTCCTTGTTTACCAATGATTTTACTCACTATTTTTGGATTTTTCCTATGCGTCATAAGTTCGAGGTCTTTACTCATTTTTCTAAATTTGTGGCTTATGTTGACACTCAATTTTCTTCTTCTATTAAGAAATTTTAGAGTGATGGGGGCAAGGAATATGACAACTTGGCATTCAAACAATTTTGTGCCAGCAAAGGGATTGTGCATTGTTTTTCGTGTCCACATACATCCTAACAAAATGGCTTGGCAAACATCGGCATAGCTGACATGGGCCACACCCTTCTTCTCACGGCTCATTTGCCTCACAACCTATGGGTTGATGCTTTTGTATGACGGTTTACTTAATTATTCGACTTCCAACCCTGGTTCTCAAGTGGGCTTCTCTTTATCATGCCTTGTTTGGGAGCAATCCAGATTATTCTCTTCTTCTCACCTTTTGTTGTACTTGCTATCTTTTTCTTGGTGATTATGTATCAAATAAATTGGCACCGTGTTCTTTGCAGGTCGAGCAGGAGTAAGCAGGCAAGGAGAGGGACAACAACGCAGTCGGCTTGCCAACATGTCACAAGCATCTGCAAGCCATACTCAGAGCAGACGAAGTCTCCCATCTAGATTGAGTTGAAGGACCAATGCGCGTGAAAGGCTGGGCCCACGACTTGACATAGGCACCTGCCTGGGCCCCCAGGGAAATGTTCACGAAAGGCTAGGCCCTCAGGGAGGTCAACCTGACGATCCTCAGAATGAGGATCATGAAGAAAGGAACTCCACTGCCCACTCTCGAAGAACCAATTCTTGTCGACAGGCTACAGGGAATCTCTCGCAAGCACAGTCCACCAACACACTGCTTAGGCAGGACAACTGAGAAGGTCAACCCTTGCGAGCCAACGAGGAAGTCAATCAGCATTGCCCAAATCGTGAAGGTCACTAATATGACCGACCAGCCATGCATGCGGAAAACACCACTTAGGCAGGCTGTTCGCGATTCTCAACGTTCTCTTTCACACACTTCAAAGGGGATTCCGATCCCGAAATCCATCAAAAGCACTTCAAGAGCGTTATGATTCTCTACAAGGCCGAAGACTCGCTAAGGTGCAAAGTGTTTGCAATGACCTTGCGAGGAGCAACCCAGGACTCGTTCCACACCCTGCCATCCTGGTCGATGAGCAGCTTCAAGGAGCTAGCTTACGTCTTCACCAAGGAATACACTTCTTATCGAACAATCAAGAAGAATCCGAGCCACCTGTTTAACCTACGCAAGAAGTCAGATGAATTCCTTTGAGATTACATCAAGAGATTCAAAGTAGAAAAGGCCAACATTGTAGGGTGTGATGACCAAATCGCGTCTTTTGCTTTCAAGGAAGGTCTTCCAGTTGAGCACGACTTATACCGCGAGTTGACTATCATTCCTAGCCTGACTCTGGCAGAGTTCTTCGTGACCGGGGAATGCTACGCGCTCTGGGATGACGATCAAATCGCCGCAAAGAAGTCTACCAAGCAGGAAGACTAGCCAACCAAGAGAGCAGGCCAAAGAAGCAATAGGTTTAGTAGTAAGAGCAAAGACAAACGCAGGTCGCGCCCACAAAGAGACGATGCGGCAGAAGAGAACTACACCAAGTTTTCCATGCCCATACATCATATCTTAGCCCAAGTGAAAGACAAACCTTGGTTAAGAAGACCACCACTCTTAAAAGGAGATCTTGACAAGAGGGATACCATAAAATACTGTGCCTACCCTGGGACACACGGACACAATAAGAATAACTGCTTTGCTTGGAAATCGCACCTCGAAGAACTCGTGCGAGAAGGCCATTGCAAGGAATTCATTGCGAAGCATGCCATCTAGCAGAATAAGGACCGCGATACTGCCAAGGAGCCACCCTAGAAGGTCATAAGGATTAACACAATCCTAGCCGACTCCGAGGAGTCTGGGCTGACCAGTAAAGAAAAGAAGAGGAAGATCAAACAAGCCACTGTGATCTCCCAAGTCTCTATTAGCCTCCCGCTGGCAGAAGATGATCCTGTGATCGTCTTCCAAAAGAAAGATCTAATCGACCTTGGTCCACTACACAACGACGCCCTTGTCATCAGCATTCAAATCACTCAGGCCATGGTCGACCGAATCCATGCAGACGAGGGCAGTGTAGCCAATATCCTACAATTGGCAGTCATCAACAGATGGGCTTAGAGACAAAGATTAATAAATGAGCCAAGCACTAACCGACTTCAATGGCACAACAACAATTATCGTGGGCACAATAGATCTCGACGTCTATTCCCCACCTGTAATCAACTTGCAAACATTCATTGTCATTGATGAAGTCTCTGTTGTTAATATTATGTTAACTCGCAATTGTACGGGGCAATTAGTAGTATAGCAAGACAAGTACGAGGTCGTACCCACGAAGACTGAGAAGTTAAAACTAGTTATGTACTTAGATTACCAAATTCAAGAAAGTAGGAGGTTATGTCTAAAACAGAATTTAAAACAAGAGTGGTTGTGATTGTTGAACAAAAGAAGCAAAATGAAATTGCAAACAAAAACAAGTAAACAAATGTAACAAAGAGTGGTTTTAAGAGTTGGAAAACAGATTTTTGAGACTAGGGCATTCGAATCACCATAACAATTCAATTCTGGGTTATAAAGATTCAAGTAACAAGTCTAATTCAGATTCAAAGATTGATTCTAGCTAAAGTATGATTAGGCCATGGTGTTTGGTCCTAACCTTGTGTTCCTAATTCCCTAATTTGATCATTTGTTGTCTAACCTAAAATTAAGCATTAGGAACCCATTAAGCATAGAAGAACATTTTAAACAACCAAGTATGTATCTAATCCCTGTTGTCGAATGTCCATACATACTCTTCCTATTCATAGTTCAATTCGAATTAAAGCATGGTGTATACTCTTAATTCAAACCAAGATAGTTAACAAACAAGTTCTAATGGTGATCAATCATTCAAACAAGCATGTTAACTTATCAGCATAATGAATAAGAACATGAATCATGAATCAAACTTGAAACTCCAAACTTATAAACCCAGAATATTCATGTTAGGTTACATCGAAGCCCTAGTTATGGATTTAGCTACTCATAATGGAAAAGAGACTTGAACAGAAATGAGAAAACATAATGAATACAATAAGAGTAGAAAAACCCTTTTTCTGAAGTTCTTGTGGTGTCCAAGGCTTCTCCAAGTGCTTCTCCACTTCTAATGCTTCTCCAAGAGCTTCCCCACTTCTAGAAAGATGTATGAAGGATATGGAGGTGATTTGGGATGAGTTTGAGTGAGTGGTGATGGCTAAGGAAGATGAAATTCGTAGGGAAATGAAAGAGAGGTTTGCTGGAGTTGTTTTGGTGATTGTTGGAGTGTTTGGGATTTTGAGAGTGTTTGAGGATGGTTGGAGTGAATTGTGGGGGTTGTGAATCTCAGGATTTGTTGTGTCTTGAATGTGGAATGGATGTGGTATTTATAGGGAGAGGGGAGTGACAAATCTGAATTCAATATGGCTAATGCATACAACACTTGCATTATAAAAGATGAATTGGTTGATGCACTTCACTAATGCATACAACACTTGCATTATAAAATCTGAATTGGTTGATGCACTTCACCAATAGATCCCACCAGCAGCCCTAGCTCATCTTCATGTCACCATGACCAAGCTTCCAACCAGAAATGATAGCTCATACCTAGCTCACCATGACCAAGCATCCAACCAGCACATGCTGAGGTCAGCATAACCAGAAACTTCAAGGGCTTACAACTTGGGCTTCTCTTAATCAAATTAGGACTTTAAGCACTCGAAATTGAAGTTCAGAATGTCTTCTTTCCAGCCATATATCATTTGGGCCAATCCAAGGTCGGAGGAGGAAGTTAAGGCCAAAACAAATTTCTAACTCATTTTGCGCGCTGATAAAATCCATCCTGAGCATGGCTCTGTGTTTGCTAGGTAACAGACTCCATATTTATCCAATGGGGCTGAATTTTGGATATGTTATAGTACACACCCATTGGAACAACTTTCATGAAGAATGCTGCCTCATCCGAGCTGTGTAGGTTGCTAAAACAAAGCTTGCAATATGACCTACGGAACTGGACTGGCAGGGGGCTGTAGCCAAAATGAGTTTGTCTTTTAAGCTCTTCTTCCATTCATCCAAATTAGGCCTTAACATGCTTGAATTGCATGAATTATGCTCTCTTGCTCTATTGGCCTACAAAACACACAAAGGGAGGGAAATAACTTAGAATTATAGGAACTAAGCAAAAGAAGTAAGTAAATTGGGCATGTATATGTATGAAATTATGAGCTTAACAGTCTCCCCCTACAACGACATTTTGAGCAGACCATGGATTGGTAAGGTCAACCCCATCACCTCCGCCAAACATCAGAAAATCCACTATCCAATCCCTAGGGGGGTGTCAGTTAAATCAACAACGATCAAGCAATGGCAAAGAAATGGCTGAAGAGAAGTAAGCAAACACAGTTCCTCCCTGTGAATTAGGCAGATATGAAGGGAGTAGAACAAGCAGAGGACAAAGCAGATCCCGTTCCTGACGGCCGAGCAGACCAGAAAGGAAAGGGAATAACTGCTCCCCAATAGCAATCAAAGAATTAGGACCAAGTCGAGGGAATTCGTACGGAGGTCTCTCCTGAAGAAGGATGGAAGCCAAAGAGAAAAGTGCGGATCAGCTTGCGCCTAAGCCAGGAGGAGAAGGCAAAGCTTGCAACCTTCCTCCAGAACAACAAAGACGTATTCGCATGGTCGCCAGCCCACATAGGAAGTTGATTAGAACTCCTCATCCATTGGATTGTTAATGTAGATTAGTAATCACATACCACTATATGACGGAGGTAGACAAGAAACACAAATTACTCTCATCAAGGTAATATCCAAGGAGGGAAGAAGAAGAATATGCATGGAAGGTTATGGTGTTGAAAAAGAAGAAGAAGAAAAATAATGATGAATCAAAGAATTACAGATAGGGTTTTAAGCCTCTCTCCAATACATTTACATTTGAGAGTAAATATTATCCTATACAAAAACACTCTAGAAAAGGTATCAAATAATTCAAATGAGGATATCTTAAAGTCTCATCTATATCCATTACACATCACACCGTCTTTTGGAGAGGATTGGGTGTCTTGAGTGGTTTTACTGGTTTAAGTTCCTTGACCGGTTCGCTGGGTGTCTTTTCTATTATAATCAACATTGTGTATGTTGGAATATTTTAAACTTATATTTTTTCAATTTGTGATATATGTAAGATAATATAGAATATTTGGTTAATTGTTTATGAAGGAAAATTTCCGAATGGATTGGTTTGATTCGTTTGTGCTACTAGTCTGAGACCTAAATCAAATTAGTCTAAATTGTGTCGCTACATTAATTTGGTATGTAGTTTGAGGTTTGATTCGTTTGTGCTAGTTTGAGACCACTTGAAATTTTTATAATATTCTTTAAAAATCCATCGAATTAGATAGAAGTACTAATAATGAGTCCTCCTACTTGTATGTATTTTATTTAGACATGTGTGGTATTTAGTCAAGGTTTATTTGTCCACTTCAATCCTCGATCATGTGTGGCATTTACGATGAGAGGAAAATCAGTCAAGGTTTATATTTAGGCCAACCTTAGAATGCACATAGTTAGATTTTGCTAATTCACTCTGGTCTCTAACCAGCTGTTTTTTTTCCAGTTGGCAATTTTAGTTTTCTTTTTCAAGTCAGGAGGCTCTGGACATTGCGGCCAAAGAGTGACCACCGTGAACGTGTTCCTTGTTATGCAATATCTGGCAAGGGTTTTCCTAATCTACATATTTGGTAAGAATCTCAAGTACAAGACCAAAACAGGGGTTCAAGCTGCATTCAATTTTTATTTCTACGTTCTTGCTAGTCATGTAAGTTCTATCTTCATCACCGTAACTCAAAAATCACAATTTCATGTCTTATCTTTAGCTTTGTAACTACTACTTGACCAAGGGCTCGTTTGGGACCATAATATTTTATAGGGAGTGTTCGTACCACTTTGCAAAACCTAAGGGAAGGTGTCGTATAGTAGTGTAGCTCGGAAGTCCGATTGTCGTTTCCACAGAGAGCGGTGTAAAGAAAAAAATAGAGATGAAAAAGAACAAGTGTGATTGAGAAGTAGATTTATGCAAGATTTGATTTAAAGAAAATTTAATTGATTAAAACACTAAGGCATCGGGGTTCCACTTTTAACATAAGCATGCAACTCTTATTAATTTGATCCACAAAATATTTTCCAATGTAGTTGTTCAAAATAATTAAAGCTCTTTTTAATTTCCTTTAGAAGTATTCTAAGCATAACTTGTACCATTGGCAACAAACTATCAAAAAATAATCTTCGTCAAAATTCTATTAATCTTTAGTAATTCTCTTCTCTTTTAAAAGCATGAAAGTTTTTACTACACAATGGGAAAAACATGATTGAACCCATGAAATAGATTATCAAACATTCATCAATTAATTAAAAAGAAAACTACAAATTCCATTTGAACAAAAACTACAAATTCACATTAAAGCTTAAGTTTAGATCAAACTAATAAAAATTACACACTCATATTAAAAGCTTTCCCCTTAGCCTTAGCTAGGGAGTTAGTTCCCCATAAAATAAAACTAAAACAGAAATTTAGAACTAGAAGAATTGGAGGAAGGAGAGAGAGCTCAAGAGAAGATTGTGAGCTTGGTGTGTGTTTTTGAAGCTTGAAGACTTCTCTATTTATAGGGCTAAGAGGGAGGAACATAATGATGAATTCCAACATCACCATTCCTATTCCAATACAATCCATAACTCCCACTTCATCTTGTCTAAGTTAGTGTGGTTGTAATCAATTCCATCCCATACTTCCATTGTTGAATTGTTTGCTTTCATCCCATACTTCTTAGTGGCTTTCATCCTCTTTTGGCATGGGTGTGGCACTTTGTTTCCCTCTTTTCGGCCGGGTAGGCCGATGGAAGGAGTTTTTGGTCCTTCTTCTCTTGAGATGCGTAGGCGTGCCACCACCAAACCACTTGATGGCTTGAATGGAAAGGTTGTGCGAGTGTGTTCGCGCTTCTGACTTCTTGATCAAACGATTGATCGACCAAGCAAGGAACCTCCTCTTGGCCTAGGTTCTTTTTCTTCCTTGAGGTCAAGGATGATTGAGAATTGTATGACTATTTTTAGGATTTTTGTGATAAGTGCAGTGAACGTAAATGCATTAAACGAAATGACAGAAATGTAAATGCGATAGGATAGATTAAAGCAATAAAGTCTTGAATTAAACTTGAATGTAAAGACAATTGAAATTAAATTTCAAGAAAGTAAGCTTACACTAGGAAAACGAAGAACTTGGGTAATCTGAAGAGCTTGAAAGATAAAATCCTAGACTATTGATAAGCACAAAATTAATACAAGTTTTATCCTTAAATTTATAGTTGTTAGTATTTTCTTTTGTTATATGTAAATCTATTAGAGTATTTATATTGTTTCATTCCAAATCTTGTTTTTATATTTAATAAGTGGTTATTTGTAGATATTAAGTATCTTCCACCAATAGCATGTTGAGGAAAAGAAGTAAGTAATGTGTTGCAAGAAGAAAGTAAAGGATGAGAAGAAATATGTGCAGCCAAAGTCAAGGAAATTTGCTTGAGACAACTTGTGCAGCAGCAAATGCAATTGAAGATAAAACAAATGAAAAGAAGAAGCAATCAATTGCATTAATATGCTCTAGGACATGCATGCAAGCTTCCATCATTGAAGAAATAAAGAAAGAATGAATAAACAATGAAGGAGAAGTTCAAATTGACTACTTGCAACCAATGAATGCAAAGAAAAATGATGATGCTTGAGTTGTTATCTAGCTACAATTTGAGGAAAGTTGCTGCAGTTTTTATGAGAAGACACGAAGGAAAGTATGGAAATGCATGATAAAGTGTTCAAGTGGAAGAAAGTTTTGAAGAATTTAGATAAGGAGTCATCATCACAATGAATTAAATTAAAGGAAGCAACTTGGCAATTGGTTTGATGGCAAGTGGAAGACATATTAAATTCATGAATATTGCTCCCATCCTCCTATAAATAGGTGGAGCTACGGCATTGTAAAACTACACCAAGCTCCACAATCTTGAGCTTTTTCTCTCTTCCCTCCATCTTTCTAAGTTTTAAATTCTGTTTTTAGTTTTATTTTATTATGGGGAACTAACTCCCTAGCTAGGGCTAGGGAGAAAGCTTTTAATATAAGTGTATAATTTTTATTAGTTTGATCCAAACTTAAGTTTTAATGTGAATTTGTAGTATTTGTTCAAATGGAATTTGTAGTTTTCTTTTTAATTAATTGATGAATGTTTGATAATCTATTTCATGGGTTCAATCATGTTTTTCCCATTGTGTAGTAAAAACTTTCATGCTTTTAAAAGAGAAGAGAATTACTAAAGATTAATAGAATTTTGATGAAGATTATTTTTTGATAGTTTGTTGCCAATGGTACAAGTTATGCTTAGAATACTTCTAAAGGAAATTAAAAAGAGCTTTAATTATTTTGAACAACTACATTGGAAAATATTTTGTGGATCAAATTATTAAGAGTTGCATGCTTATATTAAAAGTGGAAACCCAATGCCTTAGTGTTTTAATCAATTAAATTTTCCCTAAATCAAATCTTGCATAAATCTACCTCTCAATCACACTTGTTCTTTTTTTTATCTCTGTTATTTTCTTTACACTGCTCTCTGTGGATACGACACTCGGACTTTCGAGCTACACTACTATACGATACCTTCCCTTGGGTTTTGCACAAGTGGTACGAACAAATTGGCGCCGTTGCCGGGGAGCGGCTTGTCAAAGATTGCAGAGATCCCCTTGGTCAAAGGTTTGCTGGTTATGTGAAATTCTTCACATCTGGTACACTCTTTCCAAACTTATCTCATTATTAATATATATTTGTATTTGTATTTTATTTGTTTTTATTTTTGTTTTTGTTTATTTATTTATTTTCTTTATGCGACCTAGAGATCATCTAGGAAGGTTTGTCAAAAAATCTAAAACTATTAATTTAGAACATTCTGCTTCAACTTCTTCAACTGAAATATCCAACAAATCTGAAAGCATGGCAGCAATTGCGAATGATGAACAAGAAATTGCAAATAATGAACAAGAAATTAATGATCAGATTGAGAATAATGAAATGAGAGAAGTAGTTGCACCTAGAACTTTAGATACATTTTTGCATCCTATTCGTGCACCAAATCCTTCATGCATCATGTTTCCACCTAACATGCCAAATTATGATTTCAAACCTGGAATGATTCAACTGCTTCCCATTTTTCATGGCATGGAAAGTGAAAATCCTTATGTGCATGTTAGGGAATTTGAAGAGGCTATTGGCACTTTTTACAATGTTCAACTTGATAGGCTTAATTTCATAAGGTTGAAATTTTTTCCTTTTTCCTTAAAAGAAAAGGCTAAAAGTTGGTTGTATTCATTAAGGGCTAGATCCATAGGTTCTTGGGGGGAAATGACTCAAGCATTTTTTAAAAAATATTTTCCTAATCACAAGACGATTGCTCTTAAGAAAAGAATCTCAAATTTCTCTCAAAAGGAAAACGAAACTTTGTATCAACCTTGGGAAAAATTTAAAGAGCTTTTGAATTTGTGCCCACACCATGGCTTTGAAAACTGGCGTCTTGCTAGTTATATCTATGAGGGACTTCTCCCTCGTGATCGCCAATTTGTTGAGTCAATGAGTAATGGAAATTTTATGCAAAAAGACCCTGATGATGCCCTAGAATTTTTGGATGAAATTGCTGAAAAAGCACATCAATGGACTGTCCCCAGTCCAGTTGAGACCACTGATCGGTCAAGAATTGCCACATCTTCTACTAATAAAGGAATTTATCAATTAAAAGAAGAAGATGATTGGAAATTAAAATTTGAGGTTTTAACTAAAGAAATAGCTGCTTTGAAAACGGAAAAATCAAATTTGCCTCAACCTGTTTTTCAAGCTGATGTTAATCAAGTATGTGATTCTTGTTATGAGATTGGTCATACTGTTAAAAATTGCCCAATTTTTCAGGAAATGAAAGGAGCTTATGAGGAGCGTTGTGCTGCTGTTGGAAACTTCAAACAACAATATTCTCCTTTTTCCAACACTTACAATCCAGCGACAAGGAATCATCCAAATTTTCGTTGGAGCAATGATTCACAATCTCAGGTAAGTGAGAGAAATTCTTTCAATCATCAATTTCCTGCAACTAATACATTTAATGCTAGACCATCTTTGAGCGATACTCTTCAAGCATTTATGCAGGAACAACAGAAGCAAAATCAAAGGTATGATACTTTGTTTGGTCAAATGGTTGAAGAAAATAAAGAAATTAAAAGCCAAATTTCTAAATTGACAAATTCTTTTGCAATAAATGAAAAAGGGAAATTTCCTTCTCAAACTCAACCAAATCCAAAGAATGTTAATTCGTGTGAAACCTCAATTGAACATGCTAAGTCTGTCATTGCTCTTAGAAGTGGTAAAATAATTGATACAACACCTTCACCAAAGGAAGTTGAAAAATCTAAGAATAATGATGAACTAAACAAGTCCAAATTGAGTGAATTAAATAAAAATCATTTTCCTGCTCCTTTTCCCCAAGCTTTAAATCCTCCAAAGAAATTGAATCAAAATCCTGAAATTTTGGATGTTTTTAAAGAAGTCAAAGTTAATATTCCTCTGTTAGATGCTATTAAACAGATTCCTTCTTATGCTAAATTTTTAAAAGATCTGTGCACATTTAAAAGAAAGCATCAGGTGAAGAAAACCGCATTTTTGACAGAACATGTGAGTGCATTGTTGCAACATAAGGTCCCTCATAAATACAAAGATCTAGGAAGTCCCACTCTTTCATGTGTAATTGGAAAAAATTACATCAATTGTGCTTTGCTCGATTTGGGGGCTAGTGTAAATTTGTTGCCATATTCAGTGTATTTGCAGTTAGGTCTTGGTGAATTGAAGCCCACAACAATGAAGTTGCAACTTGCTGATCGTTTTGTACGAGTGCCGAGAGGGGTAATTGAGGATGTATTGGTCCAAGTGGACAAATTTTACTACCCTGTTGACTTTGTTGTTTTGGATACACAACCTGTTTTGCATTCTGAAAATGAAATTCCTGTCATTTTAGGACGTCCCTTCCTTGCTACATGTGATGCACACATCAGTTGTAGGAGTGGGATAATGAAACTCAGTTTTGGTAACATGACATTGGAAATTAACATTTTTAATGTTTTCAGGAAACCTTATGAAGATGATGAATGTGGAGTGGTGAACTTGATTGAAGTTCTTGTACAGGATCAATTTGAGAAGACTAGTATTTCTGAACCTTTTGAGACTCTTTTATTAAATTCTAAAGAATCCGAATTACTTGAGGAGCCAGAAATTGCTTATCTTAATTTGTTGTTTAATTCCTTACAGGCTGATAAATGGACTCCAAGGTTTGAGAAGCTTCCACCTCGAAAGGAAAAGACATTGCCATCAAATGTGGAAGTTCCTAATCTAGAATTGAAGCCTTTACCCATGGGACTTAAACATGCCTTCTTGGGGTCCAACAACACTTTTCCAGTGGTAATATCTTCTGAACTTGACTCTTTGCAAGAAGGTAAGTTACTTAATGTGTTGAATTCTCACAGATCTGCTATTGGTTGGACTCTTGCTGACATTAAGGGAATTAGTCCTCTTGTTTGTACTCATAAAATATTTTTAGAGGATGAAGCCAAGTCTTCTAGGGAGGCACAACGTAGGTTAAACCCAATCATGAAAGATGTTGTTAAAACTGAGGTGTTGAAATTAATAGATGCAGGTATTATTTATTCCATCTCTGATAGTAAATGGGTAAGTCCTACTCAAGTTGTACCTAAGAAATCTAGCATAACTGTGGTTGAAAATGATAAAAATGAATTGATTCCTACTAGAGTGGTTTCAAGTTGGCGTATGTGCATTGATTATAGAAAGCTGAATTCTGCAACTAGAAAAGACCATTTCCCTTTACCTTTTATTGATCAAATCTTAGAAAGGGTAGCCGGTCATGAATTTTATTGCTTCTTAGATGGATACTCAGGTTATTATCAAATTGAAATTGCCATTGAAGATCAAGAAAAAACTACTTTGACATGTCCTTTTGGTACTTTTGCTTTTCGTAGAATGCCTTTCGGATTATGTAATGCTCCTGCTACTTTTCAAAGATGCATGATCAGTATTTTCAGTGATATGGTTGAGCAATTTCTTGAAGTTTTCATGGATGATATATCTGTTTTTGGTGATTCTTTTAATAATTGCTTGAGTAATTTGGAAAAAGTATTGGTTCGATGCCAAGAGAAAAACTTTGTTTTAAATTGGGAGAAGTGTCATTTTATGGTTTCTTCTGGAATTGTTCTTGGTCATATTGTTTCATCTAAAGGAATTGCAGTGGATAAAGCTAAAATTGAATTGATTTCAAAATTGCCAGTTCCAAAAACTGTTAAAGATGTCAGATCATTTTTAGGTCATGTTGGTTTTTATAGGAGATTTATTCAGAATTTTAGTGCAATATCTAGACCCTTGTGTAATCTCCTATTAAAAGATTGTAAATTTGAGTGGTCTGATTCATGTCAAAAGGCTTTTGAGAAATTAATTAAAATGCTCACATCTGCTCCAATTATGCAACCACCTGACTGGACTTTACCTTTTGAAATTATGTGTGATGCTAGTGATTATGCGGTTGGAGCTGTTTTGGGGCAAAGAAAGGATAAGAAGCCACATGTCATCCATTATGAACAGTGCTCAGATGAATTATTCTACAACTGAAAAAGAACTCCTTGCTGTGGTATTTGCTTTGGATAAGTTTCGTTCTTATATAGTTGGATCACCTATTGTTATTTTCACTGACCATGCAGCTTTAAAATACCTTTTTGAAAAAAAAGATGCTAAAGCTCGACTGATTAGGTGGATCCTACTACTTCAAGAATTTGACATCACAATCAAAGATAAAAAGGGAGTAGAAAATGTAGTGGCTGATCATTTGTCTAGATTGAGTTTTGAGGATACCATTGAAACATTGCTAATTAATGATTCTTTTCCAGATGAGCAATTATTTGCTATTTCAGAATTACCTTGGTTTGCTAACATTGTTAATTTTCTTGCTACAGGTAAAATTCCATTTGATTGGACTGCTCAAGACAAGAGGAAATTTCTTACCTAGGTTCGAAATTTTTTTTGGGATGACCCTTATCTGTTTAAATATTGCCCTGATCAGATCATTAGAAGGTGTGTACCTGATAATGAAATCCATGCAGTAATTTCTTTTTGTCATAATGAAGCATGTGGCGGTCATTTTTCTGTAAAGAAAACCGCTGCAAAAATTATGCAGTGTGGATTTTATTGGTCTACGCTTTTTAAAGACGCTAATTCTTTTTGTCGAACTTGTGACCGTTGTCAAAAGTTGGGGGCAATTACCCGTAGAAACATGATGCATTTGAACCCAATTTTGGTAATTGAAATATTTGATTGTTGGGGCATTGATTTTATGGGTCCTTTCCCTATTTCTTTTGGATATCTTTATATCTTGGTCGGTATTGATTATGTTTCTAAATGGGTAGAGGCTGTTCCTTGTCGACATAATGATCATAAAACTGTTTTGCGGTTTTTAAAAGAAAACATTTTCGCAAGATTTGGAACACCTCGAGCTATTATAAGTGATGGGGGAAAACACTTTTGTAATAAACCTTTTGAGGCTTTAATGAAAAAATATGGTGTCACTCATAAAGTCGCTACCCCATATCACCCACAAACAAGCGGTCAAGTTGAACTTGCTAATCAGGAGATAAAACAAATTTTGGAAAAAACTGTGAGTCCTAACCGTAAAGATTGGTCTTTGAGATTAACTGATGCTTTATGGGCATACCGTACAGCATACAAATCCCCCTTAGGGATGTCACCTTACAGACTTGTCTACGGTAAGGCTTGTCATTTGCCAGTTGAACTTGAACATAAGGCATATTGGGCAATTAAAATGTTTAATTTTGGTTTAAATGATGCAAGTTCAAATAGGAAGCTTCAGTTGAATGAGTTGGCAGAATTAAGGAATGATGCTTACGAAAACTCTCGAATTTACAAAGAGAAAATGAAGGTTTTTCATGATAGAAATATTTTGAGAAAAAACTTTGAACCATCACAGAAAGTTCTCTTATATAATTCGAGATTGCATATTTTTCCTGGTAAACTTCGTTCCAGATGGACAGGTCCATTTGTGGTCACAAGAGTTTTTCCTTTTGGAGTAGTGGAGATTGAGGATCCAAAAAATGGTAATGTTTTTAAAGTTAATGGTCAACGTCTTAAACCATTTTTGGATAATTTTGTTATGCAGGATGACACGATTCACTTGGAGAATCCTGTTTATCAGGATTGAATTCTCAGACTATCTTCAGTTTCGTATTCATTATTTATTTGTGCTATTTATGTTTTTTTTTTTTGGATACTCATAAGCTGTAGAAATTACCTATTAAAAAATAATAATAATAATAATAATAATAATAAATAAATAAAAAGATTTTTCATATGAGCTGACTTTTGGTAACTCCAGTGAGCGTCTTCGTCAATACAGTGTCTAGGAGTTCTATAGGCGACACCTTTGGTGTTTAAGAAGTTTGGGTTTTAAGCGGGACCATTGTGACCCCTCCAACCTTCCCGGATCCCCTGGCTGTGTTTTCTGAGGCCTTTAACTGGTCATCCGTGAGTTGTTTGTATATTTGTGTTATTTTTGTATTTTATTTTTTATGACTGTTTATTTTGTGTTTGTATAGATTTTAGTTTTCTTTTTGTGTGTTTTATTTCATTTTGGTCTTTATTTATTTTTGCTTGGATTTTTTTTATTTATTTATTTTTGTCTTTTATTATGTAATGGATAAATACCAAAGGGATTGACACGCATATTTTCCAGGTATTATCTTTCTATTTTCATTTACCCTCTTAGTTCATACATTTGCTATGCTTTTATATAAAAAATAAATACATAATAAACTTAATAATAAATAAATAAATAAACAGATCGGAACCCAATCTCCAACTAAGGTAATTCCGAATTTCTTGTTTCGCTTTGCTTTTATTACTGTAATTCTTTCTTTCTTTCTTTTACTTGTTTATGTATTTAATTTGTTGTTAAGTTTGGGAAGTAGATTGCTTCATGATTGCACACACGGAAATTTGGCTCAAATACTTATTCATTTCATAAACATGTGATTACATACACAGACGTGAAAATGCATACATATATTTAAAAATCACATGTTTCTTCCCAGATTCTGAGCCACCTGAGGCATCATACTAATTGCCTCTATTTTCTCTTATTTGTAGAATCTGCAAAAGCTCTGCATGATCATTGTTTCTCTTCCACAGTGCTTCTACTTGCTGGTTGGCACAGTAGAGCCGCTTTTGCAAATCCGCCATCTGAGCCTTCAAAGAGGCTACTTCCTCGGTCAGAACTGTGCACTCTCGCGTCCTTGCCAGTAATCTTATGCCCAGATTTGTGGAGGAGGTTGCGTGGAGAACAGTTAAATCATGAGACTCCTCCACCGCGGCCTTGTCTGACCTCTGTGCCACGTACAGATGATCTGCCGGTGTGAGTCTCCTAACAGTCATCCCTCCTGGCAGAACTACTTTTCTCAGCATTGCCTCAGCAAAGTTTGAGGTCGAGCCATGATGATATGAGGAGTTTGGGAAGATAGGGTTTGGAGGAGCACCTACCTGATCATTCGGTAGTGCAAGTGTTAACTCAAGGTTGAGGTCATCAATGAGCATAGCTGAGGATGCCATTGTTTTGTTTCTGGATTATTTGATGGTTTTCCTTGAGTTTGGAGGAAGAAATGCAGGGTACTCCTACACTTAACCAATGAACGGTTTAAATAGACATCTACTGATGAGGGAGCCGACATCCACTTCGGATCCCCAGATTGCTATCCAGCCGTATGCCCTTTTTTTTTTCTCGGATCCCTTCCTTTCACGAGGATTTTTGCGGTCGCGTGCTTCAAGAGGGGAGCATTTTTACTTTCACCTTACTTTTCTTGATTTCCCTCCGCATTTTCTGGTGTTTTATGTTTTTACCCGTTACTTTCATTTTCTGGTGCTTTGTGTTTGACGTATCCTTTCCAGTTTTTGTTTTTTATATATATATATATATATATTTTTTAAAAGTTTTGGAAATGTGTTTTTTTTTTTTTTTTTCTTTTTCTTTTATAATTTAATTTATTTTCTTTCCGACAAAAAAAAAATGTTTGGGCTTTCGTTTGGATTGGGTTTTCAATTGATTTGGAGGTTCCGATGGGCTGGACTTCTTCATCTTTTGGGTTTCGGTTTGCGTAGGACTATTTGTTAGGGTTTACTGTATTGTTTGGTTATTTTTATTTTACTTTATTTTTATTTTTGTTTTTTAAATTATAGTTTTAATTCTTTTTTTGGTTCTTTTATTTAATTACCTCAAATCCCTTTCATTTCTTGTTATACCTTTGTTGATACCTCAATTCTTCAACATTGAGGACAATGTTTGATTTAGGTTTGGGGGTAAGGTTTAGGAGTTTTGTTTTTATTTTATTTTATTTGTTTAAAAAAAAAAAAATGGTGTTATCTCTAGATTTTTATGCTTACTATCATCAAATCAGATTCAACACTCATGAATGATTTTTACGATTGGAAACATATTATTAAATTTTAAAACCCATAATTTTAGTTTTTTTTTTCACTTATTTCTTTTTAGTGGATAATTCATGAGTTATACTTTGAACTCTCACATGCACATCAACACTTTAGTGAGAATGAAAGAAAAGATCAATTATAGTTAACTTTGTTGTTTTAAGTAGAGTTAGATGACATTGCTCTTGATTGACCTTGGCGTAAAAAAAAAAAAAATGTAAAATAATAATAATGTTAATTTATCCAGAGTTTTACTTAGTAACCGGGCCTCTTGCCTAACCAGCAGCGAGTGTTCGCGTCAAACGGTAAAGTTTTGAGGTAAATACATTTTGTGACTAGTCTAGTTCTGTAGCCTTTTTAACTCGAGTTAATAAGCCCTTAGGGGTGTTTCTACACCTAATGCCTTAAAACCTTTGGTTTGAGAGTCGTTGGCCTAAATCTCGCTACATGGGTTAATTAGAAAGCTTAATGGAACTAAACATTGCACAGTCACAATCCAAAACAAAAAAAAAAAAAAAAAAAAAAAGAGTATATATATGCCTTGGTTAGTTTTTTGCACTGAATTTTGATAATGATTGAAATAATGAGGTTACTGTGATTGAAATTAACTTTTGTCTCTAAAAATGTGTTGGTTCACTTAAACACCAAAGGAAACAAATGAAAAATTTACTAAATGATTATAAGTGATCAAGACTTTATGTGGGGATTAATTTGAAGCGTGTTTGCTCTTTTAAAAATTGTTCATGAATTTTCAATCCAGATAGCTTTTGATGATGGTTAAGCATTTGTTTAAATTTTCAAATTTTGTTGTAGCATAAATTTTTAATCTCTCATTTCGATGTTTGTGGGTATCATCACTCAAAGCCCTCACGAGACTATACTCGTCCACTAGGGTAACCTAAGGGTTTAAAGGCTTGTTGCATATGCTAAATGCAATCGAGATCCCTGCGAAAGTGGCTTAGTTTTCTTTTCTACTTAGTTTTTATTTTCTTTTGCTCAAGGACTAGCAAAATATAGGTTTGGGGGTATTTGATGAGCACAAAATTAATACAAGTTTTATCCTTAAATTTATAGTTGTTAGTATTTTCTTTTGTTATATGTAAATCTATTAGAGTATTTATATTGTTTCATTCCAAATCTTGTTTTTATATTTAATAAGTGGTTATTTGTAGATATTAAGTATCTTCCACCAATAGCATGTTGAGGAAAAGAAGTAAGTAATGTGTTGCAAGAAGAAAGTAAAGGATGAGAAGAAATATGTGCAGCCAAAGTCAAGGAAATTTGCTTGAGACAACTTGTGCAGCAGCAAATGCAATTGAAGATAAAACAAATGAAAAGAAGAAGCAATCAATTGCATTAATATGCTCTAGGACATGCATGCAAGCTTCCATCATTGAAGAAATAAAGAAAGAATGAATAAACAATGAAGGAGAAGTTCAAATTGACTACTTGCAACCAATGAATGCAAAGAAAAATGATGATGCTTGAGTTGTTATCTAGCTACAATTTGAGGAAAGTTGCTGCAGTTTTTATGAGAAGACACGAAGGAAAGTATGGAAATGCATGATAAAGTGTTCAAGTGGAAGAAAGTTTTGAAGAATTTAGATAAGGAGTCATCATCACAATGAATTAAATTAAAGGAAGCAACTTGGCAATTGGTTTGATGGCAAGTGGAAGACATATTAAATTCATGAATATTGCTCCCATCCTCCTATAAATAGGTGGAGCTACGGCATTGTAAAACTACACCAAGCTCCACAATCTTGAGCTTTTTCTCTCTTCCCTCCATCTTTCTAAGTTTTAAATTCTGTTTTTAGTTTTATTTTATTATGGGGAACTAACTCCCTAGCTAGGGCTAGGGAGAAAGCTTTTAATATAAGTGTATAATTTTTATTAGTTTGATCCAAACTTAAGTTTTAATGTGAATTTGTAGTATTTGTTCAAATGGAATTTGTAGTTTTCTTTTTAATTAATTGATGAATGTTTGATAATCTATTTCATGGGTTCAATCATGTTTTTCCCATTGTGTAGTAAAAACTTTCATGCTTTTAAAAGAGAAGAGAATTACTAAAGATTAATAGAATTTTGATGAAGATTATTTTTTGATAGTTTGTTGCCAATGGTACAAGTTATGCTTAGAATACTTCTAAAGGAAATTAAAAAGAGCTTTAATTATTTTGAACAACTACATTGGAAAATATTTTGTGGATCAAATTATTAAGAGTTGCATGCTTATGTTAAAAGTGGAAACCCAATGCCTTAGTGTTTTAATCAATTAAATTTTCTCTAAATCAAATCTTGCATAAATCTACCTCTCAATCACACTTGTTCTTTTTTTTTTTTATCTCTGTTATTTTCTTTACACTGCTCTCTGTGGATACGACACTCGGACTTTCGAGCTACACTACTATAAGATACCTTCCCTTGGGTTTTGCACAAGTGGTACGAACAACTATGAATTGAAAAGTACAGGATGAAAAGATAGATTTTGTGTGTTCAGTTGGAGGTCCTCTTCTCTTCTTCTGATGACCTATTTATAGAGTTTCTTTCAGTTCATGGATTCAGCCATTAAATGTCCCCAACTAATTATGTCTTGAAAATCCTTCCAGTATTGATGTTTTTCGGAGCTTCAGGCATGAACTGCCCAAAATGTCATTGGGATTGTGAAAACTCTCCCCTTGATATAAGGTGCAATTAGTCTTGGTATTGGCTACAAGTCTTCCCATATTTGAGTTCCACCTCTTGCAAGGAAGCTTCTGACTTGGTTAAGACTCCCACCAACATTAAGTGGCATATGAACGCCAAACATTTTGATATCGGCCGCATGATGAATTCTCCAAGTATTTGGAAGTTCTAGCCTTGGTTGAGAACCTGCGGAAGTTGGCAAAGGAGTTTTCTATATGTACATATATTTTATATATGGCCATATCTTGTCGGCCGATATCGATAGTTGTCTTACTAATTCCCGCCCAGATGATGAGTGGATGCCTCCCACATGAATAATTATATTATCAAAGTAATATATTACTATTACCCTATAGCCATTGGTCAAATCCTGGAAAGCAGGTTCATCCATTACATATATATATATAAAATAAGTCAATTAATTCCCAACTCAAAACCCTTCCAGCCCGGTTTGCAAAGGAACCAAATACCCCGGCCGCCATTCTCCAAAACTGTGTTTGCTCCAAACCAAAAAATCCAGCCGCAACTTCTACAAAATCCCGCCGAGATATCCTAGTAATTCCAGCCGTGCCCCACCGCACCTTTGCAATTTGCTTTACAAAACTTTTTGGCCACATCAATTCCAAACACTCCAAGCTTTGGCCGCATTCATGCATGCATCCATTCATTCATATATATATATGAATATATCAATATGATATGCCCAATCACTTCAGCCCAGCCTTTTTTGCAAGAGTAGTATTCGGCCAAATTTAAAGATATGCCCAATCATTCTTGCAAAAGAAAACACCTTGGCCACTTTTTGAGAAAACACTCGGCCACCTAGAATCCGCCTCTATGAATTCTTCCTATTATATATCTATATGTAATAGGACAAAACTCCAAGTTTTACAAAAACTCTTCGGCCGAACCAATTCCATAAACTCCAAACTTTGGCAACACTTATTCATTCACTTTATATATATAATAGCATAAGGAAAGAACTTTTCAGCCACATTGGCAGACCATCCAAATGCTCCAGCCATGCTTTTCTCATTCATCCACCTATAATAGGACACAATAACTTCTGGCCCATCTTCTCAAAAAACATCCAACCTTGGCTGCACTTGCATTGTTCCTTTTTGCAGACCCCCATGCTATCTCTCCAGCCAACGTTATCTCTCCAGCCAATTCTAATTCATCCACCTATTATTTTCTTCAGCCCACTTCTCTTCAGCCAACTTCTTCAAGACCCAAAACCGAGGGTACTGTTCAGAAATCCAGAAGTCATATTTCGGAAGCTCCTATCAGAAAACTTCCTTCATGAAAGTTGTTCGTCTACCTGAGGACTAAAATCTGTGAAATTTGTAGATTTTTCTGAATTTTCCTGATGCCTCAAAACGGATTTGCAGCTTTTGTGTTAAGCCATGGCTGGTGGGTTTCTGCAGACTCGGTTTCTGCATTTGATTTTAATATGTGATTCTCGGATGGTTGTGATTGCTTCACGAAATTTGCTCGAAATTGTTTTGTTTATAACATATCCAAAATTGAAGATCATCCAACCATGATAGTACCCCCTGCCTTCATTTTTCTGAAGTATGGACTTGGAGACCACTTGACTTAGCTTGGATTTGGAGACCACATCCAAACATCACCCCCTTGATTCCTTGGCCTTCAATTGGTGAAAGGGTAAGTGAATCAAAATTCTTACGACTTTTTAGCTTTCTCCGGATGTTTCAACTTCGTGCTTTATCGTAGCAATTTGTGGTGCTTGAGTTAAATCGATGTTTAGGGAGATACCCTAATCAATTCTTGAGAAATCTTTGAACTTCATAACCGTTAGAAAACCTAGGCATTATAAATTCCAATTTGGCTTCAAACATTTCTCCATACTCAAAACTCCATTGCCATTGCTTTTATACAACTCTCTTCCACCAAACCTAAACTTTGCTTCCTAGATTCAAATCACCACCAAATTTGTTATTTTACGAGTTTTCGAGTATGTCGAACTCTTTTCCGGTTGATATTTGTTGTGATTTTGATGAATGGTGGCCATTGGAAGCTCATTTTTTAAACTTTTTGAAAGTTTGAATGTTCTTCAAGTTCTTGGCCATTTTTTGCTTTTTTGCCACTACATTTTTCTTGATTCAAATAATATTTCATGTATGCAGGATGGAATCCATTCCAAACGATAGTGCCCAATTTTTCGAAGATGTGAAAGCGGCCATGGACAAAGATTTGGGCAAGCAAGTATTCGCCTATTTCCTCAATGCCTTTCCCAATTCCGCCCAATATATTCTCGGCCCATTTTTCTCTACCTATCCGGAGGAGGTGGCAAAGGTGTGGGTTAAGCAGCCGAGAAATGGCCCAACTTTTTTTTTCAGACTTCACATGGGCAACTGCTTGGGAGAGCTCTAAGCCATTCAAAGGTTGGCCAACGGGAATCCCCGTAAAAAAGGATTCCACCGCAAGTAAAGAAGCCCCACCAAAGAAAGAATCATCCGCCGTCGGGAAATCCGTCCACTCAAGCCCGGCGGAAGGTAAATTTGATTGGTGTCATTGGTTCAAAGTTTTGGAACCCAAATTAAAACGGCATTGGAAGAAGATTGGAATCTATGATACATTGCTCCTATGTGCGGGAAGCGCCTTTCCTTGCGACCGATCTCTTGTCATCGCGGCACTATGCTTTTGGTCCTCATCCACCAATTGCATGAGGCTCCGTTTTGGGATGATGACACCCAACTTACTAGACTTGGCCGCTATCATCGGCCTTCGCCCTCATGGAGATGATTTCTCGGCCGCCAACCTTCCGGAGGCCAAAGTGGGCTTAGATTTTCATAAGTCCATCAAACCCTCCGGGAGTTGGGTGAAAAAGTATCGTGGCCATAGAGGAGAGCCCACCGACCCTCCTTCCATCAATGGCGTATCCTACACTGAGCATGTGGCTTTTCTGGTGATGTGGTTGTGCAAGTTCTTGGCATGCCCAAGATCCGGCGGGATTACTAAGGAATTCCAAGCCTTGGCGGAAGTACTTGCAGATGGCCATCAAGTGGCCATGGGCCTAATCTTTCTTGCCTATCTTTATAGAGGGCTCCATGAGGTAATTACTAAACCCATGGATTACCACGCTTCTGGCCCTATATGGATTTTTCAATTGTGGCTCCAGCTCTATTTTCCGGAACTAAGTCCCGCCACCGTTTGCCCTAACGATAAAGCTCTTCTGGGTCCTGTTGTTAATATTATGTTAACTCGCAATTGTACGGGGCAATTAGTAGTATAGCAAGACAAGTACGAGGTCGTACCCACGAAGACTGAGAAGTTAAAACTAGTTATGTACTTAGATTACCAAATTCAAGAAAGTAGGAGGTTATGTCTAAAACAGAATTTAAAACAAGAGTGGTTGTGATTGTTGAACAAAAGAAGCAAAATGAAATTGCAAACAAAAACAAGTAAACAAATGTAACAAAGAGTGGTTTTAAGAGTTGGAAAACAGATTTTTGAGACTAGGGCATTCGAATCACCATAACAATTCAATTCTGGGTTATAAAGATTCAAGTAACAAGTCTAATTCAGATTCAAAGATTGATTCTAGCTAAAGTATGATTAGGCCATGGTGTTTGGTCCTAACCTTGTGTTCCTAATTCCCTAATTTGATCATTTGTTGTCTAACCTAAAATTAAGCATTAGGAACCCATTAAGCATAGAAGAACATTTTAAACAACCAAGTATGTATCTAATCCCTGTTGTCGAATGTCCATACATACTCTTCCTATTCATAGTTCAATTCGAATTAAAGCATGGTGTATACTCTTAATTCAAACCAAGATAGTTAACAAACAAGTTCTAATGGTGATCAATCATTCAAACAAGCATGTTAACTTATAAGCATAATGAATAAGAACATGAATCATGAATCAAACTTGAAACTCCAAACTTATAAACCCAGAATATTCATGTTAGGTTACATCGAAGCCCTAGTTATGGATTTAGCTACTCATAATGGAAAAGAGACTTGAACATAAATGAGAAAACATAATGAATACAATAAGAGTAGAAAAACCCTTTTTCTGAAGTTCTTGTGGTGTCCAAGGCTTCTCCAAGTGCTTCTCCACTTCTAATGCTTCTCCAAGAGCTTCCCCACTTCTAGAAAGATGTATGAAGGATATGGAGGTGATTTGGGATGAGTTTGAGTGAGTGGTGATGGCTAAGGAAGATGAAATTCGTAGGGAAATGGAAGAGAGGTTTGCTGGAGTTGTTTTGGTGATTGTTGGAGTGTTTGGGATTTTGAGAGTGTTTGAGGATGGTTGGAGTGAATTGTGGGGGTTGTGAATCTCAGGATTTGTTGTGTCTTGAATGTGGAATGGATGTGGTATTTATAGGGAGAGGGGAGTGACAAATCTGAATTCAATATGGCTAATGCATACAACACTTGCATTATAAAAGATGAATTGGTTGATGCACTTCACTAATAGATCCCACCAGCAGCCCTAGCTCATCTTCATGTCACCATGACCAAGCTTCCAACCAGAAATGATAGCTCATACCTAGCTCACCATGACCAAGCATCCAACCAGCACATGCTGAGGTCAGCATAACCAGCAACTTCAAGGGCTTACAACTTGGGCTTCTCTTAATCAAATTAGGACTTTAAGCACTCGAAATTGAAGTTCAGAATGTCTTCTTTCCAGCCATATGTCATTTGGGCCAATCCAAGGTCGGAGGAGGAAGTTAAGGCCAAAACAAATTGCTAACTCATTTTGCGCGCTGATAAAATCCATCCTGAGCATGGCTCTGTGTTTGCTAGGTAACAGACTTCATATTTATCCAATGGGGCTGAATTTTGGATATGTTATAGTACACACCCATTGGAACAACTTTCATGAAGAATGCTGCCTCATCCGAGCTGTGTAGGTTGCTGAAACAAAGCTTGCAATATGACCTACGGAACTGGACTGGCAGGGGGCTGTAGCCAAAATGAGTTTGTCTTTTAAGCTCTTCTTCCATTCATCCAAATTAGGCCTTAACATGCTTGAATTGCATGAATTATGCTCTCTTGCTCTATTGGCCTACAAAACACACAAAGGGAGGGAAATAACTTAGAATTATAGGAACTAAGCAAAAGAAGTAAGTAAATTGGGCATGTATATGTATGAAATTATGAGCTTAACAGGTCCACCCTTGCTCAACGCCCCACGCCGGAAGCATTATGTTGAGGATTGCTTTCGATTTTTCTATGAGTGCCAGGAGAGGACCAATGAGCATCTCTCTATTTGCTTAAATCACCGTTTCCCAGATTATCTAGCCATGGATCTTTCCTCATATCCTGCGGCAGAGACAAAAGAGGATATGCATAATATGTGGGCGAGCACCCTCATTAGCCGAGATCTTCCGTACGGCCTAATGGTGAACAAAGGTAACAATTATCATTGTGGTGGTGAACTTTATTATCCCGCCGCCGCCGGCTACCAACTTGGTTTCATTCAGAGCTTCCCGATTCCGCCCATGGACTCCGTCAACCTGCTTTCTTCTTGGTGGGCAGAATTCAAGGATGCAAAATAAGTCACCGCCTTGACGAATGTCAACCAAGACTTGGTGAATTCCTTCAGCATTCCGATTAGATATCCCCGATTTGGTGATTCTGATATTTTCACCCATTGGTGGAAAGAGATGTCGACCGGTTGGTTCTCTCAACCATGCTCGAAGATTGAAGATAGAATCTTCAGGCATTGCCCATGCTCATTAGCCTACCAGCAAGAGAAAGAGAAGAAGAAGGCACAAGCAAAAGGTAAAATATTCATACGTTTTCTCATTTTAATTTTGGCTATCTTCTTATTTTCTAACCTTTCAACTCTCACAGCTGACACCGCCGGGAAGGAAAATCCTCCCGCCGGCATTATTGAGAGAGAGAGCTCCGCCAATCCCGCCGATGCCAATCCTGGGCGGGTTGAGAAAAGGCCCAACGCCCCCGTCCAAGGTAAACTACTCTCCATGATTACTTTTGCCTTTTTTGAAGATTTGCATTTCCATCCTTCTGAATTTTTAATTTGTATCTCTAAGAGAAATAAACCTCCCAATTTTTAGCAGATAGCCCCGCCGGAAATCTTGTGCCCCCACAATCATTTCTTCGGCCTAGAAAAGCTCCGCGCACCTTCTCACCTCAAGGTTTGGCCGTGCACCCCTTTTTTTTTTCTTTAAAAAAAATAAATAAATAATAATAATAATAAATGAAACTTGTTGCAGGTTCCTCAAGGCTGGCGGAGCAACCTTCTCCTTCTCATTCGATTGGGGCCGTGCAATCGGCCACTACTCTGCCCGTCGCTTCGGTAAGCTTATATCTCTGCGTATTTTCATTTATCAATTCTACTGGCCCAAACTCACTTCTACGCCCAAAAATATAGGAAATTCAACTTTCCGCACCTGAGACGGAAATTAGGGCGCAAGTCATGACTTCGGTGGGCGAGGATGAGGTAGCTTCATTTCCTTAGCCGTTTGAATTTCCTTTCACTTCTTTTATGCTTAATACATTTTCAAACTTAGTCGACCGAGGTCAATTCCATTGGACACCTGGAAGAGGTTTCCACAGGGTCACACGAGACTATTCCCATGCTTGAGGATCACGCCCTGGAGCATGTGACCGAATTGACAGAGGAAGACTTCCCACACATTCCAAACTCTCAGGTTCATTGAAATTTCTTATTTTCAAAATTTCTTCTATATTTGCCCGCAACTTCTTATTTTCAATGTTCGAACATGTCAGCGGCCCACTTTTGGCCCTGAACTTTCTTCGGCCGACACCGCGGCACTGAGGTCGAATTTCAGCCCATTTTTCCCACCGATGGAAGTTCACCACTTGAGCCCATCTTTATGCTCACCTCAGTAGCTCCTGCCTTGGTGGTCGACGCTACTCCGTCCGAACTCCAACTCGAGGCAAGCCTCGACACTTTCCCGCTTATTTCAAATATATGTGCCATTATTTTAACCCTTATACCCTTTTGCTAGGTTGGAGAATCTTCATCCTTTACTCCCGCCAAGATTACCATGAATCCATCGGCGGTGGATAGTGGAAGCTTGGCCATGGTCCCTCACGAAGAAGCACCTCAATCATCCCCTGATCAGGTATGAAAACAAGAGATGCACACATATATACATATGCAACTCACTTTCCTTACTTGAAAATATAATGCCCATTTTCCTCGCAGCCCTCTGGTGACATTTTTGACTTCCTCGATCAGTGGGATGCATCTATATCTTCGGCAGAGGCTTCTACTCGCCTTGCCACTTCTTCCACTACGACCGGGGCCCTACCAAATTCAGGGGCGGAGGCCCTACTTCGGTCGTACAGAGATAGGGACCTCATGTCCCTAGAGGACAAGGATGAGAGGGACAAGCTCAAGACTGCCATTGAGACCTTGGCGAACTCCGGCTTCTTTTTAGACCCATGCTCAGCTGCTATGATCACATATCTCTTTGGTCGGGTGGAGAAGTTTGTCCCCCGTCGCCGTTCTCTCCTAGAGGAGCAAAGTATAGGCCAAGACCTGGAGCAGCGGATTACCTCACGTAATGCAACCATGAGGAAGGAGATTGAGATTGCTTGCCAGATGCAACAAGAGACCGCGGATATTGATGAGCAGGTGAGGCAGCTTCAAGAGAAAAAGGCCATCATTATTGCCAAAGTCTCCGAGATTGTTCGGAGCAATAAGCCTCTCGAGGCTCGACTTCGACAAGATGCGGCAGCCGTGGAAGCGTACCGAGAGAATAAGCTGACCCTCCAGTCTACCTTGTCGATCGGAGATACTGCAATGAAGAGCTTCAAGACTGCCCTTCGTACCCTTTTCCCTGATGCTTAGGTTCATATTTGGCCATTGGATGGCCCATTTTGTAGTAGACTTTTGTGTATCTTTTGGAAGGAATCTTTTTATGAGGCCCGTTCTTCCAATAAAAGTCATTGTTTTATTATAAGATGTTTCTTTGCGGCGGACTACCTCTCCATCATTTCCCAAGCCGTTGGGTAATATTTCTTCAAAAAACGCCCATTAATAGGTGAATCATGGAGACGACCACTCTCATAACTCAACCTATATGCTCCTTTTCCTAAAACTTGGTTGATGAGGAAAGGTCCTTCCCAGGTTGGAGACCATTTACCACAACTACGATATTTCGTTCCTAATGGGATTATAGTTTTCCATACTAAATCTCCAACTCCGAAACTCTTGGCTTTAGTCTTCTTATCATACGCCCTGGCCACCTTTTCTTTTTGGGCTTTTAAATTATCCAAAGCCTCAAGTCAGACTTCGTCGAGATCATCCAGCTCTTGAGCCATCGCCTGATTATACTCATCCTCACTCCATTCAGCGTGGCAAGCCACCCTTAAAGATTTTACCGAGATCTCGAGAGGTAAGACGGCATCATGGCCGTATGTGAGTGCGAATGGCGTCGTCCCCGTGCCAGACCTTTTAGAGGTCCTGTACGCCCAAAGGGTGTTGGAGAGGAGAGAGTACCATTCTTTAGGATTTTTCTCAATCATTTTTTCCAAAATACCTTTAATCACTTTGTTGCTGGCCTTAGCTTGACCATTTGATTGAGGATTGTATGGGGTGGACTGAACCATCCTAACTCCCCAATTTTTTGCAGCTGCCTTGACAGTCTCTCCCACAAAAGCCGTTCCTCGGTCAGTCATGATAGACTCTGGTAATCCAAATCGATGGATGATGGATTTCTCAATAAACTCTATCACCTCAGCTTGGGTAACTTGCTTGAGTGGTACGGCCTCTACCCATTTTGTAAAGAAGTCGGTGGCCACTAAAATGAACTTGTGACCCTTGGATGATTTCAGGTGGATCTGGCCAATCACATCCATCGCCCAACCCTTGAAAGGCCAAGCCTTCACAATAGGATTCATGGGCCTGACCGGAACATGCTGAACTGGGCCATGCCTTTGACATCCTTGGCATCCTTTGGCGTAATGAATGCAATCCTTCAGGATGGTTGGCCAATAATACCCATGCCTCCTTAGCAACCATCTCATCTTGATGCCTGCTTGATGAGCTCCGCATATTCCTTCATGAACCTCAGTCATAACCACCATCTGATCAATCTTTCCCAGACATTTCATGAGTAAGTCGTCAGAGCCAATACGAAAAAGCTCTTCATCCCTGAGCACATAGCTTATGGCCCTTTGCCGAACCTGCCGGCAATGCGGACCACTTGGACATTTCAGATACTCCACGATGTCGTGTCTCCAGTCATCTGGAGTTACAGTCAATGCCATCACCTCCATTGGTATTCCTCTTTCGAAAACTGAGGGCAACGATCGTTTTTCAACTTTGAATAACTCTTCAGAAAGCCCTTCAGAGATCTGAACTCCAGAGGCCAATTGGGCCATTGCATTGGCCTGTGAGTTGTGCTCCCTTGGTAGGTGAGTGAGTCTCACTTCATCAAAACCTTCTATTAGTTGGCTGGCCAAGGCATGATAGCTAAGCAATGCTTGGCTGGTTACCTTATAGTCGCTGGATAGTTGTTTCAGAACCAACATCGAATCCCCCATGATTGACACATTATTTATTCCAAGTTCCCTCAAAATTTCCAACCCAATGATCAAGGCCTCATATTCGGCCTGATTGTTGGTACAATCAAAGTCTAATTGAAATGAATAACGAGTTCGGAATCCTTGGGGTGATTCAATGATGACACCTGCTCCCCCCATATTTGATGTTCGAGATTCGTCGAAATAGAGACGCCATGGGAATAAACTTATCATGTCGACTTTGAAGAAGTCCATGTCTTCTATTTCAACACAAGGGTGAGAGGCCAAGAAATCAGCCAAAGCTTGCCCCTTGACGGCCTGCTGAGGTACATATCGGAAGGTGAATTCTGCCAATGCCATCGTCCATTTTCCAATCCGCCCTCTAATGATTGGCCGAGTGAGCATGTACTTGATCAAATCAGTCTTGGCGATTATATGCACCACGGAAGGCAACATATAGTGCCTTAACTTGGTCGCGGTGAAGTATAAGGCTAAACAAAGTTTCTCCACCGGTGAATATTTTCTCTCGGTGGCCGTTAGAATTCGGCTTAGGTAGTACACTGCTTGCTCCTTTTTCTCATCGTTGTCTTGGGCCAAAAGACTTCCGATGGAATTTTCTGCGGCCGAAATATATAACTTCAAAGGTCGACCTCGCTTCGGCGGGATTAGCACCGGTGGCTTGGTTAAATACTCTTTAATGGAATCAAATGCCTTTTGGTGAACTTCTTCCCATCGAAATTTCTCCTCATCCTTGAGTTTTAGCAAAGATGAAAAAGGCTCGACTTTCCCGGCGGAATTAGCTATAAACCTCCGAAGGAAGTTTATTTGGCCTAGCAAACTTTGCAATCCTTTCTTGTTTTTCGGGGGCGGCACCTCAATGATGGCCTTAGCCTTATTTTTATCAATTTCGATCCCCCTTTGATGTACCAAAAATCCTAGGAAATTCCCGGCGGAAACCCCAAAGGCACATTTCTTTGGATTCATCTTCAATTGATGCTTTCGCATTCTCTCGAAGGCTAACCGAAGGTCATCCAAATGACCTGGTCTCGATTCCGACTTCACAACCACATCGTTGATATAAACTTCTAAGTTTCGACCGATCATGTCATGGAAGATGGCATTCATCGCCCGTTGATATGTGGCTCCGGCATTCTTTAGGCCGAAAGGCATCACGACATACTCAAAGGTTCCAATGGAACCAAGACATCTAAAGGCTGTCTTGTGAATATCTTCTTCGGCTATGAAAATTTGGTTATAGCCAGAGTGTCCATCCATGAAGGATAAAATTTCATGCTTGGCCGCCCCATCAACTAAGAGGTCCGCCATAGGCATGGGATATTCATCTTTGGGAGTTGCGAGATTAAGGTTACGAAAATCAACACAAATTCTTATTGCTCTCGTTTTCTTCTTTACAGGTACATTATTAGAAAGCCACTCCACATATCTTGTTGGCCTAATAAATTTGGCTTTAACAAGCCTTACAATTTCTTCCTTGACCTGTAATTCTACTTCCGCCGACATTCGGCGAGGTGGCTGCTTGAAGGGCTTGAAATCCTTCGTTGTTGGCAGACGGTGCTCGACCAAGTCACAACTTAGTCCAGGCATCTCAGTGTAATCCCAAGCAAAGCAATCCTTGAACTCTTTTAAAAGCTCTTCCATCTTGGCCCGAAGTTCTGGCTCTATCAGACCACTGATGTAGATTGGCCGACGATTGTCTTCCGTCCCCAAGTTGATTTCCAACAAAGGGTCTTGAACTTCCGCCTTCGAATCATCCATCTGAGTTGGTGCCAACTCCACTTCCTCAATTTCAAGTGCATCATCTTCAGGGCCTTCATGGAGGAATTCCACCAAATGAGCGGTAGACCCATGCTCGGCCGCTCTCTCGGCCCAAAAACCATATAGCCGTCTCAAGGTGTCTTCCACCGCGGCTCTATTCTCTTCTTTCGTGGTTGTATCAATCATTAAGAGAGAAAAAATCAGACATCGTGGGGCGCTCCCCATCTGCTTGGGCATCGTGTGCCCCCAAGTCTATCAACTTCTTGGCCGAGACTCCCGTAGGTCGGCCGTTCATATCTGACCCTATAAAATAAAGAGGACCAAGATCATCCTCGTAGAACCTGGCCTCCACCGTGTTGGCTGAAGCCATGAAAGGCCGTGAGTCGGCCTGAACCAATTCCACGCTCCCATCCTCATGCCAAAACTGTAGAGTTTGATGGAGCGAGGAAGGGACACACATATTTCCATGAATCCAATCTCGACCTAACAACGCGGTAAAGTGAGCCGTTGTTTCCACCACAAAGAAAGCTGTTGCCCTGACCTTTTCTCCTACTATGACTTGGAGTGGGATGATTCCTTTTGATATTGTGGTGTCTCCCACAAAGCCACTGACCGTTGTCTCAGTTGGAATTAGTTCCTCCGAACTTTTCTTCAATTTCCTCATCACTGAAGCTGGGAGGATATTCACCGTGGCTCCCGTATCAACTAGAACTCTGCTCACTGGAACCCCATCAAAGTGAGCATTTACGTATAAAGGTTTAAGGTGGGAAGACATCTTCTTGGTAGGCATTTCAAAGCACACTTTCTCTGGCATTTCCTTCTCCGCACTTGGCATCACAATTTGAGGTTGAGCTACCTCTGCCTTTGGAGTCTCCCGAATTACTCGATTTCCTTTGGTTCTCCCATCTGAACCATGGACTCGACTTCGTCAAAAACATCTCCATCCATGGAGTTTGGTTGACCTGGCTGAGCTTCAAAAAATAGTGGAAGTGTGACCACCATAACATCGACCTCGTCGAAGTCCCCAAACCTCACCTTGGTCTTACTTGTCTTCAATTCACTCTCCAACTTGGTAATCTCTTTCCTACACTCATTAGCTAGTTGCTCCATAGCTTCTTCTGGGAGGTCTTCAAAATACTCGTCATCACCATACTCTTCATTCTCCCCATAAAGTTCTTCATCATTGGCCAAAGCGCCCCCTAGGTTTTCTGAAGTCTCTTCGGTCTCTACGTCGGCCTTTTCTTCCACTACGGATGTTTGGACATCGACCATGACTTGGTCCTCCTCCGCCGTCAGCTTATCTTCTGTCGTCTGAGGTTTTCCTCTGACATCCTCGACCATTTCATGGCTATTTTCTTTTTTCTCCTCGACCACGGGTGGTGATACCACTCTAATTGGTGTTTGCCTCCTGGAGGTCGAAGGATTGTTTGCTTCAAAAACTCCGGTCAAATGAGCCTCCAATTCCAACATCGGCTCATCTAAGGCTGTCACCACAACTTGACCATTCACCAATTGTCGATGTATTTTCATCCCCTTGGCCGCTGCTGCCTCTAACGAAGCCACTGCATCAGCTTTGGCGAACTCCAACTCTTCCAGTCGAAGCTTCTCTCGAAGGTCGACCAATCAGTTAAGTTGGGCTTGCCTCTCGTCCGCCCACTTAAACTCCACATTACAAGTGGTAGTATATTGTCTCTGAGCCCTTCTTGTCTGAGTTTTGCTCAAGGGTATTGGAGGCAACTTCGAACCTCTACTCCTATACCATTGTCCTGCCTTGGTGTTTGGCATCTTGAAAGTTGGGACACTAGTACCATCAGATGGGCGAGGTCTTGATACATAGGCTACATCTCGACTCTTTCCTTCTCCCACCGAAACCCACATGCTTCTATTTTTACCTTGGCTTGGGTTCAGCAGATCAACATTTTCATACTTTAGTGGCATCTGATGACTTCTCTTGGGCTGATATCGTGGCCTCTCGTACCTATCTTGGTACTCATGCAATGGCCGTTTGTTCGGCCTAGTCTCCATCATGCCCCTTGGGCTATATGGGCCATAATTCTCGGCCGAACTTTGGATCATATTTCTCCCAGCACTTTTTGGTCTACCTATCTGGGCTTGATCCTTGATTGTCTCCTTAGTCGGCTCCCTGGCTGGCTCCTTGGGTTTTGGCAGAACTACCTCCAATGAAACCTCACATTGACATCGGCTGCACAGCACAATAGCCTTGGGAGGTTCTTCCATAATTGGAATTTTCTCATCTAGAGCATTTGTCACTTCTGGGTACATTTTGGCCTTACCCTTCTCCTTAGGATCCGTCTGGTTCTCCCTTGCTCTCCTCTCAGCTGCTGCTTTTCTAGAGCCACCCAAGTCTAATCTTGGTCGAGGTTGATCTGGCCTTGGGAAGTTGGCATTCACCATGTTGGCCTGAGCATTTGGGAATGGATTCTGATCAACACCCATTGTAGCTTTCTCTGGAAATTTCAAGATCTTTCGATCAATGAGATCCTGCACGACATTCCGAAAAACAAGGCAATTGTTAGTCGTGTGAGACCATACATTATGCCATTTGCAAAAAGTCTTGTTTCTAAGTTCATTAGCCGATGGAATATCATGACCATTTGGTAATTTTATCATCTTTTCTTTTAAAAGTTGGTCGAAGATTAGTTCGGCCTTCAAAATGTCAAAGGTATAGGACTTGGTTCCGACTCCCTTTTGAGAAGTTCCGCTAAACTTAGAAATCTAGACCGTTTTCGGCCTCTGATCCTTGGAGGCTTTGGACAAAGCCTTGCATACGCGTGGTTCGCTGGCAACAATTTCAGCCAAGTTTACCCCGGTCGATTCTTCTTCCTCTTCTAGGAAGATTTCATCATCCGCCTCATTCAAGTCCACATTTTCGACCTCCACCGCGTGGACAGCCGTGGTTCTAGATGTGGAAGGTTTTGGTAGATCTCTATAGAAAGTCGGTCGAGATATCGGCCGATTCTTTTGTTGTTCCTCCTTTAAAAGAGCTTCATATCGATCCACCCGAAGTAGGAGGTCATAAATATCACGAAACTCAATACCCTCAAACTTCTTCCGAAGATCGAGCAATAACCCACCTTGAGCCAACTTTGCAAACTCATGTTCAGGCATGTTGACCGTACATCTAGCCCTTGCTTCTCTGAACTTCCCCAAGTATTCTTGGACTGACTCGTTTGGTCCTTGGCGCATCTTGGCCAAGTCGGCCATTGACACATCTGGCTCCGGCCGATAAAATTGTTCGTGGAAGATTTGCTCCATGGTCTGCCAATTTGGAACAGAATTATGAGGAAGTTTGACATACCATGAAAAAGCAGCCCCCGTGAGGGTGCTCGGGAATAGCCTTAATTTCAAGACCTCGCGATGTCCGATTTCGACACATTGAGCTGTGAATCAACCAATATGCTCCACGGTCGACTAGAGTCCATCTCCTGAAAATAATGCAAAATCTGGAACTTTGAATCCTCGTGGAAATTCCTCCTGATCAAAATGCTCCGGATATGGCCTCCAGTAGACGGGTCTACCAATTCTTCTAGCATGAGGCAACATATCTTGGATCATCTGCTCGACCGCTCCTCGGTCGATTGCTTGATTTCCTAGTAATGGATTATTCCCACCAAGATTGTTCCATCCACCGACTCCGGGGAAATGGTTTATATGAGGCCCAGCGAAATTGACCCCCGCCCCCTGGTGAGCTTGTGGGCGGAATTGGTTGTACTGCGGGGGTCCTTGGAATTGATTGGCCGCGGCATATGGGTTATTACCTATCGGCAGAACATTGACCGCTGGAGCTGGGTTGCCCCCAGCCGGTGCATTTGGTTGAGGCGGATTCGCCCCAAAAATGTTTGGTTGGGCCTCCACTTGAAGCCCTGCCACTGGCACTCCATTTGCCACCTGATTTCCATTTTGGCCATTTTGTTGGCCTAACAATCGATTAAACCTCTCATTGATCTGAGCATTCTGAGTAGCCATGGTTTGAGCCAATGTTTGAGCAACGGTTTGAGCATTAGTTTGAGCAGCCTCCTGCATTCTCTGATTGCTCGACATTTCTATCATACGGACGAGTTGTTGGAGTTCCAATGATGTGGCCAAACTTGGCCTCAAGACTGGCCCTTCGGCGGCTTCCATAACATCTTCGACCACCACATGGTCGAGATCGACGGCCGTATTTCGGCCAAGGCCATTTTGGCCTTGCTGATTGTTCGGAACATCTTGTGGTTGAGAATTCGTAGGAAGTGAACCTGCCATGCTCGACTCTGATTCTGAATGAAGTCTAGACTCTTCAAATTCTTGATCTCTTCTAGGATTCCTCCTAGTATTTACAACCATACAATTCTTTTCTAGTCCCACTGGGCGTGCCAAATTATGTTTCCCTCTTTTCGGCCGGGTAGGCCGATGGAAGGAGTTTTTGGTCCTTCTTCTCTTGAGATGCGTAGGCGTGCCACCACCAAACCACTTGATGGCTTGAATGGAAAGGTTGTGCGAGTGTGTTCGCGCTTCTGACTTCTTGATCAAACGATTGATCGACCAAGCAAGGAACCTCCTCTTGGCCTAGGTTCTTTTTCTTCCTTGAGGTCAAGGATGATTGAGAATTGTATGACTATTTTTAGGATTTTTGTGATAAGTGCAGTGAACGTAAATGCATTAAACGAAATGACAGAAATGTAAATGCGATAAGATAGATTAAAGCAATAAAGACTTGAATTAAACTTGAATGTAAAGACAATTGAAATTAAATTGCAAGAAAGTAAGCTTACACTAGGAAAACGAAGAACTTGGGTAATTTGAAGAGCTTGAAAGATAAAATCCTAGACTATGAATTGAAAAGTACAGGATGAAAAGATAGATTTTGTGTGTTCAGTTGGAGGTCCTCTTCTCTTCTTCCGATGACCTATTTATAGAGTTTCTTTCAGTTCATGGATTCGGCCATTAAATGTCCCCAACTAATTCTGTCTTGAAAATCCTTCCAGTATTGATGTTTTCCGGAGCTCCAGGCATGAACTACCCAAAATGTCATTGGGATTGTGAAAACTCTCCCCTTGATATAAGGTGCAATTAGTCTTGGTATTGGCTACAAGTCTTCCCATATTTGAGTTCCACCTCTTGCAAGGAAGCTTCTGACTTGGTTAAGACTCCCACCAACATTAAGTGGCATATGAACGCCAAACATTTTGATATCGGCCGCATGATGAATTCTCCAAGTATTTGGAAGTTCTAGCCTTGGTTGAGAACCTGCGGAAGTTGGCAAAGGAGTTTTCTATATGTACATATATTTTATATATGGCCATATCTTGTCGGCCGATATCGATAGTTGTCTTACTAATTCCCGCCCAGATGATGAGTGGATGCCTCCCACATGAATAATTATATTATCAAAGTAATATATTACTATTACCCTATAGCCATTAGTCAAATCCTGGAAAGCAAGTTCATCCATTACATATATATATAAAATAAGTCAATTAATTCCCAACTCAAAACCCTTCCAGCCCGGTTTGCAAAGGAACCAAATACCTCGGCCGCCATTCTCCAAAACTGTGTTTGCTCCAAACCAAAAAATCCGGCCGCAACTTCTACAAAATCCCACCGAGATATCCTAGTAATTCCAGCCGTGCCCCACCGCACCTTTGCAATTTGCTTTACAAAACTTTTTAGCCACATCAATTCCAAACACTCCAAGCTTTGGCCGCATTCATGCATGCATCCATTCATTCATATATATATATATGAATATATCAATATGATATGCCCAATCACTTCAGCCCAGCCTTTTTTGCAAGAGTAGTATTCGGCCAAATTTAAAGATATGCCCAATCATTCTTGCAAAAGAAAACACCTTGGCCGCTTTTTGAGAAAACACTCGGCCACCTAGAATCCGCCTCTATGAATTCTTCCTATTATATATCTATATGTAATAGGACAAAACTCCAAGTTTTACAAAAACTCTTCGGCCGAACCAATTCCATAAACTCCAAACTTTGGCAACACTTATTCATTCACTTTATATATATAATAGCATAAGGAAAGAACTTTTCAGCCACATTGGCAGACCATCCAAATGCTCCAGCCATGCTTTTCTCATTCATCCACCTATAATAGGACACAATAACTTCTGGCCCATCTTCTCAAAAAACATCCAACCTTGGCCGCACTTGCATTGTTCCTTTTTGCAGACCCCCATGCTATCTCTCCAGCCAACGTTATCTCTCCAACCAATTCTCATTCATCAACCTATTATTTTCTTCAGCCCACTTCTCTTCAGCCAACTTCTTCTGAATTTTCCTGATGCCTCAAAACGGATTTGCAGCTTTTGTGTTAAGCCATGGCTGGTGGGTTTCTGCAGACTCGGTTTCTGCATTTGATTTTAATATGTGATTCTCGGATGGTTGTGATTGCTTCACGAAATTTGGTCGAAATTGTTTTGTTTATAACATATCCAAAATTGAAGATCATCCAACCATGATAGTGCCCCCTGCCTTCATTTTCTGAAGTATGGACTTGGAGACCACTTGACTTAGCTTGGATTTGGATACCACATCCAAACACACTTCATGCATTCTTTTCAATTCTTTAGCTGCTGCACCTCAAGCTTTCTTCACATGGGTTTTCTTTTGGTTGCTGGAAAAAACGATTCTTCTGAACCAGGCTTGGTGTAGGAAGGCCTGAGGTTTCAATATGTATCCAATGGGGCTCAAATTTGGATATGTCATAATAGACACCCATTGGAACAACCTTTATGAAGAATGTATTCTCATATGAGTAGTAGAAGTGAATGTTTTGGGCCTTGCAGGTTGACTTCCGGAAATGGACTGGAATTGGCTTCATTTCATTTCTTTCTTTTCTTTTTGCTTCACATGCATGCACATTCTTTCTCCTTAATAGCTCCAACATGCACCTATATAAAATCATGATATTAGAATGTAACAATTATTGCCCAATTGATAAGAGTTTGGGTGCCACTTCAAGGAGAGATAACCAAATAGAGAATTCAAATGAATTAGCCTATCTTTCAATGAAGTGCAAATGGATTCTTAAAATGCAATGGAACATTCTAATTGGTGCAAAATTCATTAAAATAAAGTACTAACAAATATAGATTAGGGATAGAAATTGTAATAATTATGTGTTCATCAAATACCCCCAAACCTATAATTTGCTAGTCCTCGAGCAAACTAAAATTAAAAACTAAGAATAAATGAAAACTAATTAAGCCACTTCCGCAGGGATCTCGATTGCATTTAGCGTATGCAACAAGCCTTTAAACCCCTAGGCATCCCTAGTAGGAGGAGTTGTGTCTCCTGAGGGTTTAACAGATAAGTTACCCCACTACTACAAAAAGTGCAAAAGACGACCAGAAAAAGACGACGGTAGAACAAAAAACCGTCGTTGTTTTTAAAAAGACGACGGTAATAAAAAACCGTTGTGGATAAGTGACTTAAACAACTAAAAAATGGAGATACTGTTGTGAATTTTTCTATAACAACGCACACAAATACAAAAGCGTCGTCTTATTAAAAAGCTTTTCTTCATAGTTAAAATCTGACCAAAAAACAACGACAGCAGGTATGACAAGCGTCGTCTTTTAAAAATCAAGTGTCCTTTTTTTGGTAAAGACATGGTTGTTTTGAAAGAACTGTCGTCTATTATAAGTAAAGACGACGGTTTTTTTATAAAACGGGTCGTCTATTATTAAGTAAAGACGACCCTTTTTATATGAAAAGAGTCGTCTATTATGAAGTAAAGACGACCATTTTTATATAAAAAGGGTCGTCTATTATTAAGTAAAGACGACGGTTTTTTTATAAAAAGGGTCGTCTTTACTTCAACATAAACGACCCGTTTTATATAAAAAGGGTCGTCTATTATATTTAAAGACGACGGTTTTTTTTATAAAAAGGGTCGTCTATTATATGTAACGACGACGGTTTTTTTATAAAAAGGGTCGTCTATTATTACAGCTACACTCCTTGACCCTATATGAATACAATGAACCAATTCGATCGTCAATTTAAAATATTTACACTAGTGGATACCACAAAATCTTATGTTATATTTAATAAAAGTATAAATAAACTCTTAATTGTTAGTGAATATATTGTTTTGATGTTATACGCATTCTACGAAACTAATTTCAACGATCCAACCGTCAAACTTGTTTGTTTACACATCGAGATCATATACGCCAAAAATTGGAAAAAAAAATAAATCAGAGATCAAGTAACGGGACAAAACATTTTGACGGTTATAAATGAAAAATCAAGATTTAACGGTTATTTTAACTCCAATTTTGATGATTTTTTACAGCTACACTCCTTGACCCTATATGAATACAATGACTCAATTTGATCTTCAATTTAAAATATTTACACTAGTGGATACCACAAAATCTTATGTTGTATTTAATGAAAGTATAAATAAAAAAGGGTCATCTATTGTGAAGTAAAGATGACGGTTTTTTTAAAAAAAGGGTCGTCTATTATGAAGTAAAGATGACGCTTTTTTAAAAAAGGATCGTCTATTGTGAAGTAAAGATGACGGTTTTTTAAAAAAAGGGTCGTCTATTATGAAGTAAAGACGACCCTTTTTATATGAAAATGGTCGTCTATTATGAAGTAAAGACGACCTTTTTTTATATATAAAGGGTCGTTTATTATATGTAAAGACGACTCTTTTTATATGAAAAGGGTCGTCTATTATATGTTAAGATGACGGTTTTTTTTTTTAAAAGCGTCGTCTTTTAAAACACGCTAAAAAATGGCCGCTTAAGTGAATTCGCGCAAGACAAATTTACAAATTTTCACCCGTCTTTGAAAACCTTATCTCTCATTAACAAGCGTCGTCTTTTAAAACACGCTAAAAAAAGGCTACTTAAGTGAATTCGTGCTCGACAAATTTTCAGATTTTCCCCCGTCTCTGAAAACCTTATCTCTCCCTCCTTGAAACCCTCCTGCTCTCTCTAAAACACCCTCATGAAACTCTCTACAAAATCATCAAAAAATCGATATCAATGAAGGAGTTGAGAGATTGAGGTCTTCGCTGATCCATAAGATGTAGAGGGAGGTTCTGTATTTGAGAATCAAAGCTGGGTGAAAGGTTTGATTTGAAAGATCTCGACCTTCACTTTCTTCAAAGAAGATCTCGCTCTCAGGCACTCAACTCGCTCATCAAACTCAGCGACTCGATCTAGAAAGACTTATGGAAATCGGTATATATATATATATATGTTTGTTCATGTATTGTGCTAATTTCGTGGGATTTAAGTGAGTTTCTCATTTGGGTTTTTTATAAATATGCACAGCCGTCCCACAAGGCCTTCGTAATCAAGAAGAAGCTGACGAAGAAGATGAGGCAAAACATACCCATCCCTCACTAGATCCGTTTGTTTTTGGACCGACAACATCATCAGGTCCAAAATACTTTTTGTTTTTGTTGTTTACTTTAATTATTTTGGAATTTCATTGTTAATTTTCCGAATCTCTGATTTTTCATTTGTTATGGTGCCACCACAAGAACAGGTTATGGTGCCACCACAAGAACAAGTACTTTGCCAATTATGCCAATTGTGTTCTGCTGTCATTCTAGAGCTGCATAGATCTTTTTGCTAAGGTTACTGCTAAACAAGTTTATGTTTAAGAGTATTGGGGTCTCTTTCGTGCAGGTCTTTCCTTTTCCGACACCAACAACTTGGAAAATGTGCAAGAAGGCAGAGCTAAGTCAACCCAAGAACAAATTGATGAAGTTAAAATCAAATTAGTAGAATTTGTGAGCTCCGTTATTTCTAATTATAGGTAGGAAGTATGTATGTAATAGAATAAAGATTGGTTGACTATGTAATAACTATTGACTCTTCAAAAAACTAAAGATAATAAAACGATGGTTTTATTGGAAAAACCGTCATCTGTATATATTATCAATGACCTCTTTTAACACCATAACATCGTTTTATATACAATCAACGACGGTTTTACTAAAAAATCGTTGTCTTAGAGTTAATAGACGACAATATTTCAAGAAATCGTCGTCTTCACATTTAATAGATGATGGCTTTTTAACAAAACCGACGTCTTTGGATATAATAAAACATAGTTCTTTACTTAATAATAGACGACCATTTTTATAAAAAAAAACCGTCGTCTTTACATATAATAGACGACCCTTTTTATATGAAAAGGGTCGTCTTTACTTCATAATAGACGACCATTTTCATATAAAAAGGGTCGTCTTTACATATAATAGACGACGGTTTTTATATAAAAAGGGTCGTCTTTACTTCATAATAGACGACCATTTTCATATAAAAGGGTCGTCTTTACTTCATAATAGACGACGGGGATTTACCGTCGTGGTTTTATGCATCAAAAGATGTCGCTCGATTTCACGACGGTTGAAAAATCGAATACACGACAGTGGATTACCGTCGTCTATTTCGATTTATGAAGTAGTGCCCACAAACGTTTTACTGACTCTACAAAACAAAGTGGTTAGAAAACTTATTAGATTTTGTTAGTCCTAAAAAAATAAAAAAACTCAAAACAATCTTTCCGAACATTTTCCGAAGAGAAACGACTTATGCACATGACTTAAAAGTTTTAATAATAAAAGCTCAGTTTTAGACATTAATCACAAAGCGGCAAAGTTCAAAATATAATATGCTCAAAGTGCAGTAGTGTGTGATAGTCAAATGCAACAAATTCTCCAATCTCAGTTTTCACACAATTTCAAAAATCATACAAAGCACAAAGTCAACTTCAAATCTCACCAAAGTTGTCCTCTCACAAATGAATCACTCTGAAGAGTGCTATAATGCAACACTGAGTTATAAACATGAGATTAAAGTTAAACTGTAAGGGACTTAACTCGCAATCGAAAAATGAAGAACTTGCATTAATATGATCTCAAGAAGGATGCCAAACACTTAAAAGTAGAAAAATGAATTCAATTCAACCACATGACATTTAAGATCAATTTAGGTCTTTTAACAGGTTGTAATGGGGCCAAAGGTGTAAGGTGAGTGAGAAATGAAAGATATGGATAATACAAAGTCCAAGGAACTCACAATGTAAGAGCATGAAACAATTGTTTTCAAGACTTCGAATCATCACAATCAGTTTTTTTTTATTTTATTTTTTATTTTTACATGATCAAAACTCCTTATACTTCCATCTAATTTGATTCACACTCCTTTCTTTTAATCAAACAACCGCCAATTTATTTTGAGGCCAATAAAGATCTCAAAAACGAATTTTCATTCAACCACCACTTAATCACAGCTTTTCTCTTTTCTTTCACCAAATGTATGAATATTTTTCTTTTCGAAATTTAACACCCCTTCCCAAACTTAGTATGAAAAACACATCCCAATTAAAGCTCATGAGTTCCTTAGAAAGGTAAATATTTGTTTTTTCAGGCTAAGGTGAGGAAATATAATTGGTTAATTGAAAGAAAAGGTTTACATGTAGGCTCAAAAACGGTTAACAATGGGAAATCATGCTTAAGCATGCATAAGGTTAGCTTGAAAGGCACAAACAATCCAAAGAGGGCCTTAATGGCAAGTGTAAAGAGGGTTTCAAACATATCATGCTAGAACGATGCCAAATATATATATATTTTTTTTAAAGTAATAAAATAAAATTTAATCCAATTTTCATTTAAGTCATGCAAACATTTATCACAATCTCATCATATGTGTTCGGAAAGTGACTAAAATTAAAAAAAAAAGAACCAAAAAAGAAAAGCAAGACTCAAATAAGATAGAGAAACAAGAAAAAAAAATACAAACAAAACAACAATAAAATAAAATAAAAAAGAAAAACCAAAATTACTTGCTAAACTCCAATACCCCCAAACCTAGAAATGAGCATTGTCCTCAATGTTTAAAACTTAGAAACAAGCAATGTTATAACAACAAATGAAAGGTATTAAAGTAAATAAATAAAAAACAAAAATTAAAATACAAAACAAACAAACAAACAAACAAAAGAAACAGGAACCTTTAATCACACAAATATACAAGCAACTCATGGATGGCCAGTTAAGGGCCTCAGAAAAGACAGCCAGGGGTTCCGGGAAGGTTGGAAGGGTCACAATGGTCCCGCATAAAACCCAAACTTCTTAGACACCGAAGGTGTCGCCTAAAGAACTCCTAGACACTGTATTGACGGAGACGCTCATTGGAGTTACCAAAAGTCAACTCATATGATTTTTTATTTATTATTATTTTTAAAAAAAAAAAAAAAAAACTTAAAATAATAACAAAACAAGTAAAGAGAAAGGATTGGAATGCTCCCCCTTGAAGCGATCAGGTCGAGCATGATACCAAGTAAAGATAGTTTGAAAATTCAATCCTGATAAACAGGATTCTCCAAGTGAATCGTGTCATCCTGCAAAACAAAATTCTCCAAAAATGGTTTAAGACGTTGACCATTAACTTTAAAAACATTACCATTTTTTGGATCCTCAATCTCCACTGCTCCAAAAGGAAAAACTTTTGTGACCACAAATGGACCTGTCCATTTGGAACGAAGTTTACCAGGAAAAATATGCAATCTCGAATTATATAAGAGAACTTTCTGTGATGGTTCAAAGTTTTTCCTCCAAATATTTCAATCAGGAAAAACCTTCATTTTCTCTTTGTAAATTCGAGAGTTTTCATAAGCATCATTCCTTAATTCTGCCAACTCATTCAACTGAAGCTTCCTATTCGAACTTGCATCATTTAAACCAAAATTAAACATTTTAATTGCCCAATATGCCTTATGTTCAAGTTCAACTGGTAAATGACAAGCCTTACCATAGACAAGTCTGTACGGTTACATCCCTATGGGGGATTTGTATGCTGTACGGTATGCCCATAAAGCATCAGTTAATCTCAAAGACCAATCTTCACAGTTAGGACTCACAGTTTTTTCCAAAATTTGTTTTATCTCCCGATTAGCAAGTTCAACTTGACCGCTTGTTTGTGGGTGATATGGGGTAGCGACTTTATGAGTGACACCATATTTTTTCATTAAAGCCTCAAAAGGTTTATTACAAAAGTGTTTTCCCCCATCACTTATAATAGCTCGAGGTGTTCCAAATCTTGCGAAAATGTTTTCTTTTAAAAACCGCAAAACAGTTTTATGATCATTATGTCGACAAGGAACAGCCTCTACCCATTCGGAAACATAATCAATATCGACCAAGATATAAAGATATCCAAAAGAAATAGGGAAAGGACCCATAAAATCAATGCCCCAACAATCAAATATTTCAATTACCAAAATTGGGTTCAAAGGCATTATGTTTCTACGGGTAATTGCCCCCAACTTTTGACAACGGTCACAAGTTCGACAAAAAGAATTAGTGTCTTTAAAAAGCGTAGGCCAATAAAATCCACACTGCATAATTTTTGCAGCGGTTTTCTTTACAGAAAAATGACCGCCACATGCTTCATTATGACAAAAAGAAATTACTGCATGGATTTCATTATCAGGTACACACCTCCTAATGATCTGATCAGGGCAATATTTAAACAGATAGGGGTCATCCCAAAAGAAATTTTGAACCTCTGTAAGAAATTTCTCTTGTCTTGAGCAGTCCAATCAGATGGAATTTTACCTGTAGCAAGAAAATTAACAATGTTAGCAAACCAAGGTAATTCTGAAATAGCAAATAATTGCTCATTTGGAAAAGAATCATTAATTGGCAATGTTTCAATGGAATCCTTAAAACTCAATCTAGACAAATGATCAGCCACTACATTTTCTACTCCCTTTTTGTCTTTGATTGTGATGTCAAATTCTTGAAGTAGTAGGATCCACCTAATCAGTCGAGCTTTAGCATCTTTCTTTTCAAAAAGGTATTTTAAAGCTGCATGGTCAGTGAAAATAACAATAGGTGATCCAACTATATAAGCACGAAACTTATCCAAAGCAAATACCACAGCAAGGAGTTCTTTTTCAGTTGTAGAATAATTCATCTGAGCACTGTTCAAGGTTCTGCTTGCATAATGGATGACATGTGGCTTCTTATCCTTTCTTTGCCCCAAAACAGCCCCAACTGCATAATCACTGGCATCACACATAATTTCAAAAGGTAAAGTCCAGTCAGGTGGTTGCATAATTGGAGCAGATGTGAGCATTTCAATTAATTTCTCAAAAGCCTTTTGACATGAATTAGACCACTCAAATTTACTGTCTTTTAATAGGAGATTACACAGGGGTCTAGATATTGCACTAAAATTCTGAATAAATCTCCTATAAAAACCTGCATGACCTAAAAATGATCTAACATCTTTAACAGTTTTTGGAACTGGCAATTTTGAAATCAATTCAATTTTAGCTTTATCCACTTCAATTCCTTTAGATGAAACAATATGACCAAGAACAATTCCAGAAGAAACCATAAAATGACATTTCTCCCAATTTAAAACAAAGCTTTTCTCCTGGCATCGAACCAAAACTTTTTCCAAATTACTCAAGCAATTATCAAAAGAATCACCAAAAACAGATATATCATCCATGAAAACCTCAAGAAATTTCTCAACCATATCACTGAAAATATTGATCATGCATCTTTGAAAAGTAGCAGGAGCATTACATAATCCAAAAGGCATTCTACGAAAAGCAAAAGTACCAAAAGGACATGTAAAAGTAGTTTTTTCTTGATCTTCAATGACAATTTCAATTTGATAATAACCTGAGTATCCATCTAGGAAACAATAAAATTCATGACCGGCTACCCTTTCTAAGATTTGATCAATAAAAGGTAAAGGGAAATGGTCTTTTCTAGTTGCAGAATTTAGCTTTTTATAATCAATGCACATGCGCCAACTTGAAACAACTCTAGTAGGTATCAATTCATTTTTATCATTTTCAACCACAGTTATGCTAGATTTCTTAGGTACAACTTGAGTAGGACTTACCCATTTACTATCAAAGATGGAATAAATAATACCTGCATCTATTAATTTCAACACCTCAGTTTTAACAACATCTTTCATGATTGGGTTTAACCTACGTTGTACCTCCCTAGAAGACTTGGCTTCATCCTCTAAAAATATTTTATGAGTACAAACAAGAGGACTAATTCCCTTAATGTCAGCAAGAGTCCAACCAATGGCAGATCTATGAGAATTCAACACATTAAGTAACTTACCTTCTTGCAAAGAGTCAAGTTCAGAAGATATTACCACTGGAAAAGTGTTGTTGGACCCCAAGAATGCATGTTTAAGTCCCATGGGTAAAGGCTTCAATTCTAGATTAGGAACTTCCACATTTGATGGCAATGTCTTTTCCTTCCGAGGTGGAAGCTTCTCAAACCTTGGCGTCCATTTATCAACCTGCAAGGAATTAAACAATGAATTAAGATAAGCAATTTCCGGATCCTCAAGTAATTCAGATTCTTTAGAATTCAATAAAAGAGCCTCTAGAGGTTTAGAAATACTGGTCTTCTCAAATTGATCTTGCACAAGAGTTTCAATCAAGTTCACCATTGCACATTCATCATCTTCATAAGGTCGCCTGAAAACATTAAAAATGTTAATTTCCAATGTCATGTTACCAAAACTGAGTTTCATTACCCCACTTCTGCAACTAATGTGTGCGTCACATGTAGCAAGAAATGGACGTCCTAAAATGACAGGAATTTCATTTTCAGAATGCAAAACAGGTTGTGTATCCAAAACAACAAAGTCAATAGGGTAGTAAAATTTGTCCACTTGGACCAATACATCCTCAATTACCCGTCTCGGCATTTGCACAGAACGATCAGCAAGTTGTAACTTCATTGTTGTGGGCTTCAATTCTCCAAGACCTAACTGCATATATACTGAATATGGCAATAAATTTACACTAGCCCCCAAATCAAGCAAAGCACAATTGATGTAATTTTTTCCAATTACACAAGAAAGAGTGGGACTTCCTGGATCTTTGTATTTAGGAGGGATCTTATGTTGCAACAGTGCACTCACATGTTCAGTCAAAAATGCAGTTTTCTTCACCTGATGCTTTCTTTTAAAAGTGCACAAATCTTTTAAAAATTTAGCATAAGAAGGGATCTGTTTAATAGCATCTAACAGAGGAATATTAACTTTGACTTCTTTAAAAACATCCAAAATTTCAGAATTTGATTTAATTTCTTTGGAGGATTTAAAGCTTGGGGAAAAGGAGCAGGAAAATGATATTCATTTAATTCACTCAATTTGGACTTGTTTAGTTCATCATTATTCTTAGATTTTTCAACTTCCTTTGGTGAAGGTGTGTTATCAATTATTTTACCACTTCTAAGAGCAATGACAGACTTAGCATGTTCAATTGAGGTTTCACATGAATTAACATTCTTGGGATTTGGTTGAGTTTGAGAAGGAAATTTTCCTTTTTCATTTATTGCAAAAGAATTTGTCAATTTAGAAATTTGGCTTTTAATTTCTTTATTTTCTTCAACCAATTGACTAAACAAGGTATCACACCTTTGATTTTGCTTCTGTTGTTCCTGCATAAATGCTTGAAGAGTATCGCTCAAAGAGGGTCTGGCATTAAATGCGTTAGTTGTAGGAAATTGATGATTGAAAGAATTTATATCACTTACCTGAGGTTGTGGCTCATTGCTCCAACGAAAATTTGGATGATTCCTTGTTGCTGGATTGTAAGTGTTGGAAAAAGGAGAATATTGTTGTTTAAAGTTCCAACAGCAGCACAACGCTCCTCATAAGCTCCTTTCATTTCCTGAAAAATTGGGCAATTTTTAACAGTATGACCAATCTCATAACAAGAATCACATACTTGATTTACATCAGCTTGATAAACAAGTTGAGGCAAATTTGATTTTTCCATTTTCAAAGCAGCTATCTCTTTAGTTAGAACCTCAAATTTTAATTTCCAATCATCTTCTTCTTTTAATTGATAAATTCCTTTATTAGTAGAAGATGTGGCAATTCTTGACCGATCAGTGGTCTCAACTGGACTGGGGACAGTCCATTGATGAACTTTTTCAGCAATTTCATCCAAAACTTCTAAGGCATCATCAGGGTCTTTTTGCATAAAATTTCCATTACACATTGACTCAACAAATTGGCAATCACAAGGGAGAAGTCCCTCATAGATATAACTAGCAAGACGCCAGTTTTCAAAGCCATGGTGTGGGCACAAATTCAAAAGCTCTTTAAATTTTTCCCAAGTTTGATACAAAGTTTCATTTTCTTTTTTAGAGAAATTTGAGATTTTTTTTCTTAAGAGCAACTGTCTTGTGATTAGGAAAATACTTGTTAAAAAAAGCTTGAGTCATTTCCCCCCAAGAACCTATGGTTCTAGCCTTTAATGAATACAACCAACTTTTAGCCTTTTCTTTTAAGGAAAAAGGAAAAAATTTCAACCTTATGAAATTAAGCCTATCAAGTTGAACATTGTAAAAAGTGCCAATAGCCTCTTCAAATTCCCTAACATGCACATAAGGATTTTCACTTTCCATGCCATGAAAAATAGGTAGTAATTGAATCATTCCAGGTTTGAAATCATAATTTGGCATGTTAGGTGGAAACATGATGCATGATGGATTTGGTGCACGAATAGGATGCAATAATGTCTCTAAAGTTCTAGGGGCAACTACTTCTTTTCTCATTTCATTATTCACAATCTGAGCATTAACCACACGTTCATTATTCACAATTTCTTGTTCATTATTCACAATTTCAGCCATGGTTTCAGATTTGTTAGATGTTTCAGGTGAAGAAGTTGAAGCAGAATTAACAGTTTCAGACTTTTTGACAAATCTTCCTAGATGATCTCTAGGTTGCATAAAGAAAATAAATAAATAAACAAGAACAAAACAAAACAAAACAAAACAAATTAAAAAAAAATTATTAACAATAAGATGAAAGTTGGAAAGAGTGTACCAGATGTGAAGAATTTCACATAAACAGCAAACCTCTGACCAAGGGGATCTCTGTACTCTTTGACAAGCCGCTCCCCGGTAGCGGCGCCAATTTGTTCGTACCACTTTGCAAAACCTAAGGGAAGGTGTCGTATAGTAGTGTAGCTCGGAAGCCCGAGTGTCGTTTCCACAGAGAGTGGTGTAAAGAAAATAACAGAGATGAAAAAGAACAAGTGTGATTGAGAAGTAGATTTATGCAAGATTTGATTTAAAGAAAATTTAATTGATTAAAACACTAAGGCATTGGGGTTCCACTTTTAACATAAGCATGCAACTCTTATTAATTTGATCCACAAAATATTTTCCAATGTAGTTGTTCAAAATAAATAAAGCTCTTTTTAATTTCCTTTAGAAGTATTCTAAGCATAACTTGTACCATTGGCAACAAACTATCAAAAAATAATCTTCGTCAAAATTCTATTAATCTTTAGTAATTCTCTTCTCTTTTAAAAGCATGAAAGTTTTTACTACACAAGGGGAAAAACATGATTGAACCCATGAAATAGATTATCAAAAATTCCATTTGAACAAAAACTACAAATTCACATTAAAGCTTAAGTTTGGATCAAACTAATAAAAATTACACACTCATATTAAAAGCTTTCCCCCTAGCCTTAGCTAGGGAGTTAGTTCCCCATAAAATAAAACTAAAACAGAAATTTAGAACTAGAAGAATTGGAGGAAGGAGAGAGAGCTCAAGAGAAGATTGTGAGCTTGGTGTGTGTTTTTGAAGCTTGAAGACTTCTCTATTTATAGGGCTAAGAGGGAGGAACATCATGATGAATTCTAACACCACCATTCCTATTCCAATACAATCCATAGCTCCCACTTCATCTTGTCTAAGTTAGTATGGTTGGAATCAATTCCATCCCATACTTCCATTGTTGAATTGTTTGCTTTCATCCCATACTTCTTAGTGGCTTTCATCCTATTTTGGCATGCGTGTGGCACTTCATGCATTCTTTTCAATTCTTTAGCTGCTGCACCTCAAGCTTTCTTCACATGGGTTTTCTTTTGGTTGCTGGAAAAAACGATTCTTCTGAACCAGGCTTGGTGTAGGAAGGCCTGAGATTTCAATATGTATCCAATGGGGCTCAAATATGGATATGTCATACTAGACACCCATTGGAACAACTTTTATGAAGAATGTATTCTCATCTGATCAGTAGAAGTGAATGTTTTGGGCCTTGCAAATTGACTTCCGAAAATGGACTGGAATTGGCTTCATTTCATTTCGTTCTTTTCTTTTTGCTTCACATGCATGCACATTCTTTCTCCTTAATAGCTCCAACATGCATCTATATAAAATCATGATATTAGAATGTAACAATTATTGCCCAATTGATAAGAGTTTGGGTGCCACTTCAAGGAGAGATAACCAAATAGAGAATTCAAATGTTAGCCTATCTTTAAATGAAGTGCAAATGGATTCTTAAAATGCAATGGAACATTCTAATTGGTGCAAAATTCATTAAAATAAAGTACTAACAAATATAGATTAGGGATAGAAATTGTAATAATTATGTGTTCATCAGGGAGAAACACATTCCACATGCTTTTCCATATAATCACTTCGAGTGATTTTGCGGAAAAGCATATGGGTGAAGTGATTCTCCATAAAAGTGACTATTTGCCCCTCCACAATGATTAACCAAAATTTGACTAACCTTTTTGAAGACGATCTATTCATGAATAAACATTTTGTGGTTAAGTACTTGGAGATTTTTGGTACTTCTTTTCTATTCAACGAGAGATATCATGCTGGCACCAATCGTGTAAAAATGCTATAAGTTGTGGAGCTACTGATTATTGCAGTGGCAGTACTTCACGAAATATCACCTTCCTAAATGAGTTATGCCCGTCAAATCCACCAAATGCTACCGTATTTAATTTTGGAATATTTCTTGATGCCATGCAATATGGGACCACAAGATCAATGCATTTTCCAACCAAGTTCTTTTACTGCATATGGTGGGGCGTCAGAAATCTAAAGTACGAATATATGTATGTTAAGCTATTTTTAGTCTAGACGAATTTCATATACTTTTCCAATTCTAACTAAAACAGAACTTTTAAAATGTATGCCCAGAAGTTTAAAAGTGGTTTAGGTATTATCATTTATTTACAAAACTATATGTCATTTTGGTTACATGCATTTTTTTTCTCAAATAATCCCTAATTCCTAGCATTTCAAAAATCAGGAATTTATTGAACATTATTTATTTATTTTTGAAATCCCTAAAATTTCTCTAGTAAGAAAACAGAGAGTTGAGAAAATAGATGTGTAGTTTTCTTCTCATTGGCACCTTTATTTTCCTATTTGTGGTTACATGGATAGTGCACACGAGACACTTTATCTGAAGGACAGCTTGTTGGGTCCACTATAAATTTTATTTTAACAATCCAAATTATCTATTTTTCACGTCTTGATTCATAAATCATCCTTGACAAATACGGTTCTTCAAGAAAACATTAAAATGACAACCATTCCATTGAGTGGTAAAATAGATTATGATTCAAGTAATTTTTTTGTGAGGATGGTCTTTGAAGAAAAACCCAAAAAATAAAGAGTTTGAATCATGCAGATACAATATGAATTGGGTCTCACCAGTGGCGGAGCCACTCCTAGACCTGGAGTGGCCCTGGCCCCCCAAGATTTTTATCCCTCTTCTATTATATTATATATAATATGTAGAATTTGTAATAAATAACTTATAAATTAAGTTAAAATTTCCTCTAAAACAAATTAGACATGACTCAATTAGAAATATTTAATTCTAAATATGTAATTATTGAATACTTAGGTGTTTTATATACTTGTATTTTCTACTTTTACCCCCCCCCCCAACTTTACAATTCTAGCTCCGCCCCTGGGTCTCACAAGAGTGGAAGCTTATTTTAGGAATCTGTTAATTAAAACTCTCTGTATATCCTAAATATTTCATGTATATCATAACATATTCTATATATTAAATACTTATTTTATTCTTGCCGTAACTTTGGTACGAATATGCAAACAAGTAGCTACGTGATGTGGGTCCTTTTTAATTTTTATTTTTATTCTCACATTTAAGTTAACTAAGGTTAACCATAGGACAGGTATCACCCTTTAAGGGTGGTGGTGAGCATACACCTTTAGTTAAGGTGGTGAGCAAAAATGCACCCCTTCCGAATGCCCCAATATCTCACTTCGTTTTATTTTAATGAATATATATAGTTTAATAATTCAGCTCTAGTACATTTCGCATTAGCACCTCGAGCTTGACCGTATTTTTCAAATTTTGTCCATAGTATGTGTTCGATTACATATTCTTTTATCCTTTTACTTTTCAGTGAATGACTATTTATCTTTTTTTATAATATGTTGTTTTATTTGTTTATCTGTGACACTATGTTTATGCTTTTTTTATAGAAATTTTTTCCTATTGAGATGAACGATAATAGTTTAAACTCACACACACTATACGGATGTTATGTTTATGCATATTTAATATGGCGAACTGGATTCTTGCTTGTTATGAAACAGATATATATGCAACAAGCACTCACAAGATCGCTGGCTAAGGAGGAGTTAGGACCGAAGATACTTGAGAAAAAAAGAAGAAGATGTACATGTGGATGATAGAGTATGGCATTTTAAAAGATGAGGTTGAAGAAATGAAATTGGAAAAAAACATAGATGGTGAAGTGGATGTGAATTATATCTTCTCTTTTCTTGGTATAAAACATAGACTCATTATGCAGTGCCATTTCTGAATGGAAACGCTAAAAAAAGTAGGCTCCCTTTCCTCTCTCTTTTCTTGGTGTAAGTATGATAGTAGGGTTTTTAATTTTTAATTTTTAATTTTATTATATGAAATGGATATGAATTAAGGGGATATTCGAAGTATTCTAATATCATGGACAGTATTTCAGTATTTACATCCAGGTTTTGTTTTGTTTTTTTGGATTTATAAGTTATGTGAAACCATTTTAAAATCTGATGGATTTATGTAATTTCTAGGACCTTTATATGTTTTGTAAAAACACGAACAATCTCAAGAGTAGCTATTACAATAACTCATTTACAAATGATGCCACTTAATCTCCCCTCTAATTGCCTACCCCTTTTCCTTGCCATGCATGCCAAGGCCAAGGCAAGGCACGGCATGGCAAGGAAAGGCAAGGCAACACAAGGCATCTCAAGAGTAGTTATTATAATCCAATTCAGTTTTGTAAAAAGGCCTTAAAAACTGAATTGGATTATAGCAATGTTTAATCTTATATAAGGAAATTGAAATTTGTATAAGGATTAGGATTAAATTTTCCGGTATATATATATACAGGTAAAGGAACTTCAAAATATGAACGAGGAAGCGTTGGAAAGGATCTGCGCCTATCTCAAGCCAAAGATCTTCAAGGAGAATGAGATGGTGGTTGAAGCGGGACAGCCACTTACCGCGATGCTCATTATTATAGCAGGCTCTATGCAGGCGTACCAGCCAATTAGGGCTGCTGGAGAGGCGTGTCCCTCAACCTCATTTGAAACTCTGAAGAATGGTATGTTTGTTAGAGAACAACTTCTGGATTGGGCAGCGAAAACCAAAACTTTTTATGACCAACTTGTTTCGTTCAAAACTATCCGATGTACCAATAAAGTAGAAGCCTTTGCTCTCACCGCTGATGACTTGACATTTTTAGTACTCTCCGGACAAATCTTCCCGATGAATTCAAAATGTAAAGTTTAGACAATCCTTGAAACTTGAAATAGTTGGCGCTTCTTTTTATTATTTTATTATTTTTATAATGTAGTTGGCACTAATTTGAAACAGTTGGCATTCTCAAAATTGATGATGACCAGAGGATGCTTGAGAAACTAAGGGTGATATTTTTGTGGATGGCAATAAATGGCATTTCTGATGATGTGGCGAAAGATATTATGCATGGTTTTATTCAAAACAAATTTGAAGAAAAAATAGATGATGAAGTGGATGTGAATTATATCTTCTTTGTTCTTGACGAATATGGGAGAAGCATTATGCAGCGTCATTTCTGCATGGAGACTCTAAAAAAAGTAGGTTCCTCTTTCTCTTTTTTTTTTGTTGTTGTCAAAAGTATGTTTCTGGATCTCTATATAGAAAACTCTTTAGAGTCATATACAAATAGATCCTTGCAACTTGAAAGCTCTATATATAATATCCCACTTATATTACAACTCTAACTAAAATTGAATTTTTCAATCAAATGCTGCCATTGAATCTCTCTTTTAATTGCTAACCCTTTTTAACACCACATGTTTTCTATGTTGAGATATTTGCTGCTAGGGTTTATTACAAGAATAATATATCTCTCTCGCTGTCATTCATTTACACAAAGGAAAAACGTATATATTTTCCTATACAAGAACTCTATAGAATTAGAACAAAAGAATACAAGGAAGAATAAGCCTTGGCTCATCCATATCCCTTCCACGTAGGTACCGTGTGAGCTGGCTACTTGTTAGTTCGGGTGCAATGCAAGTTTGTTGAGTGCCTTAAGTACTTTTTTTTCTTCCCTTTCTAGCCGTTGGATCATTTGATTGTTTTGTTTCTTAACATACCCTCTCAAGAGGAGTTGTGGTGACACAATGATAAGCTTGGAACTCAAGTGTTGAAATTGGGCTTTAGGTAAGCTCTGGGTGAAGATGTCAGCAATTTGATAAGGAGAGGAAACATAGCTGATGGAAATGGAGTGACAAGTTGTCGGATATAATGGTAGTCAATTTCAATGTGTTTGGTGCTGGCATTGAATATGGGATTAGCTGAGAGAGGGGGAGGTTTGTCAAGGAAGAAATGTAAAACTTTGGTAAAAGAGCATAGCCATGTAATCTCGGCAGTAGTATGTGATTAGGCACAATATTCACTCTCTAAGGAACAAAGATTGACTTCTTATAATTAGTATGTGGTTGAGCCTATTTGAAGACGATCATATAAGGAATTAATCAAAATTGAAACTTAGACGATGATTAGAATCTGATTTTCTGATATACATATATAGGTAAGGGAGCTTCAACATATGAACGATCGTGAATTGGGAATGATCTGCGACCATCTCAAGCCAAAGGTGTTCGAGGAGAATGCCAAGGTTGTTGAAGTGGGAAAGCCACTTAACGCGATGCTCTATGTTATATCAGGCTCTATGCAGGCGCCAATTGCGAATGCTGGAGAAACAGCTCCATCAACCTCATTTTTTTTTTTGAGAAAGGTATGTTTGTTGGAGAACAACTTTTGGATTGGGCAGCGAAAAGCAAAACTTTTGATGACCAACCGGTTTCGTTCAAAACTGTCCGATGTACCACAAAAGTAGAAGCCTTTGCTCTCACAGTTGATGACTTGAAACTTATGTGCTCTCCGGAGACATCTTCCCAATGAAGTCAAAAGGTGAAGTTTAGACAATTTTTACCTTTTGAAAATAGAAATATTTGGCACCTCTTTTTTTTTTTTTTCTTTGTTTGATCATGTAGTTGGCACTAATTTGAAACAGTTGGCATTCTCAAAATTGCTGCTGACCCGAAGATACGTGAGAAACTAGAGGCGATATTTTTGTGGATGGCAATAAATGGCATTTCTGATGATGTGGCGATAATATTATGCATGGTTTTAGTCAAAACAAATTGAAAGAAAACATAGATACCGAAGTGGATGTGAATTATATCTTCTCTGTTCTTGACGAATGTGGGAGAAGCATTATGCGGCGCCATTTCTGCACGGAGACGCTGAAAAAAGTAGGTTCCTTTCTCTCTCTCTCTCTCTCTCTCTCTCTCTCTCTCTCTCTCTTGTTTTTTTTTTTGTTGGAAGCATGTTCATGAATCTCTATATAGAAATTATTAGAGTCATATAAAAATAGATCCTTGCAACTTGAAAGCTCACTTACATTATAACTTCTAACTAAAATTCAATTTCTGAATCTTTCCTTCAATTTCCTTTTTTTCACGTGTTTTCGGCATTCGGATGTTGCTGCTAGGGTTTATATAATATCTCTCTTCCTATCGTTCATTTACACAAAGGAAAAACATATATATTGTCATATACAAGAAGTCTCAAGAATTAGAACAAAAGAATACAAGGTTCGCAAATTGATTTTTGAAATTTTGAAATGTTTAAAAGTGTTAGATTTACAATGTAATGGATATAGCCAATAGAATCTGGGCCAACCATCAACAAAAATCACATAGTACTTGTGACCACAATGAGAAAGATGAGGAGCAGGACCCCATAGATACAAATGTACTAATTGAAGAGGGAAATGGGAATTACATGAAGATTGATAAAATGGCAAAAAGGTACACTGAACAGAAAGTTGATTGATAGATAAATTTTGATGCACGACGTGAGCTTTAAGGAGTGGTGGCTTGCTTTTGGACAGATGAATGGGTGTGAGACTGCCTTCAGTAGCTCCTTCAAATAGAATTTTCCCTGTAGTATGATCCTTGATGATACCTGAGAAAGGAGTGAAAGATAACAATTGTTGTCATTGGAAAATTTGTGAACTGGGAGTAGGTTGTGTGTGGCTTGTGGACTTGACGCAGCACAAGCAACAAAGGTTTCAAATGAAAACCTTGAGTAACAAGAAATCTGGATTCCACCAGAAATTAAGAGGAATTCTCTTGGGATAATTTTGATTAAAATCTGAGATAATGAAAAACGTTCACCAAACCTGTCTAAATACACATCTCTCAACCCTTGAGCTGCTAGGAGAGTTATTACATTAAAACTGAAAACGGCATTTATTCTGAAAATTAACTACGAAACTTTGAATGAGGTTTTGGAAGGCCAAACGACCTCAGAATGCCAAAATCCATCATACATCACAGCCAAGCTGTGAGTTTGACTTGTGGCGTCGTTCCCTTTCCGAAATGGTATTTTGCGTCCTAATCAAAGTTCGGACGACAAATCCGCAAATTCCCACTACGTCATTTTCTCTAGCTCAACCCCGATAAAATCTGTCATTTGTCCTACATCAGTCCCCTCCACCTCCGAAGAACTCGACCCCGAGTTATGATCTGGATAAAGGACCTCATCTTCACGGAACTCATATAAATCTGCAACATTAAAAGTATTTGAAATTCCCATGGAATCCGGTAACTCAATAACATAGGCATTATCATTGATCCGTTTGAGCACTTTGTAAGGACCATATTTTTTTGGTTTAAGCTTGCTATAGGTGCCAACTGGAAACCTCTCCTTCCTCAGAAATATCATCACATAATCGCCTTCTTGAAATACTTTAACACGTCTATGCCAATCTGCAGCAGCTTTGTACTTAGCATTAGTTCGCTCAAGTTTCTGCTTGACTTCATCTCAAATGGCTACCACTTCCTCAGCCAAATTTTTCGCTGCCACACTGGTTTGCTGGCCTCTAGGCAGTTTCACCAAATCTACAACATGGTTAGGCACAGCAGTATAAACAATGGAAAATGGAGACTTCCCAGTTGCACTATGGACTGCACTGTTATATGCAAACTCCACCTGTGGTAGTGCATAATCCCATTGTTTCGGCTTCTCTCCACAGACGCTTCGTACCATATTGTCCAAAGTCCAGTTTGTAACCTCAGTCTGGCCATCAGTCTGGGGATGGGCAGTGCTGCTACGATTCAAAGTAGTCCCAAACAATTTCCACAAAGTGATCCAAAAATGGCTCAAGAACTTGGTGTCACGATCAGATGTAATGGATGTAGGAACCCCATGCAAGTGAACAACCTCCCTGAAAAACAGTTTGGCTATATTTGATGCATCAACAGTCTTTTTGCAGGCTATGAAATGCGCCATTTTTGAGAACCGATCAACCACCACAAATACAGAGTCCACTCCCCTTTGTGTTCGGGGCAAACCGAGGACAAAATCCATAGCAAGATCCTGCCAAATATCGTTAGGAACTGGTAATGGCATATATAATCCAGTGTTTTGTACCTGCCCCTTCGAAGTTTGACAAATGTAGCACTTGCGCACAATAGCTCCAACATCTCGTTTGAGCTGTGGCCAATAAAATCTCTCCTCCATCCCTGCAATTGTTTTATCGCGGCCTAGGTGGCCGCTAAACCCTCCGCCATGCAAGTCTCGAATAAGTTTCTCCCTTAAAGAGGAAACTGGAATTCACAACTGGTTGCCTTTGAACAAATAACCTTCATTAAGAAAGTATTCTGCCATTTGCTCATGATTGGTGCACTTAGTCCAAATTTCCTTGAAGTCATCGTCACCTTCATATAATTTCTTCAGACATTCAAACCCCACAACTTCTTGAGTCAGCGTGACTAACAATAAAGCTCTTCGACTCAACGCATCCGCCACACGATTCGTCTTGCCGGAAGTATGCTTGATAACGAATGAGAATTTCTGGAAAAAAGTCACCCATCTTGCATGCATTTTATCAATATTTTTCTGGCTGTTAATATACTTCAACGCTTGATGATCTGTAAACAAAACAAATTCCTTCTGGATAAGATAGTGCTCCCATTGCTTCAAAGCTCGAACAACTGCATAGAACTCTTGGTCATAAGTACTCCACTTTTGACGTGCATCGCTCAACTTTTCAGAAAAGAATGCAACTGGCCGCTTGTCTTGTGAAAGCACAGCTCCGACTCCCACGCCGCTGGCATCACATTCAACTTCGAATACTTTCTCAAAGTTTGGAAGAGCTAGAACCGGTGCGGTGCAAAGCTTTTCTTTTATATCTGCAAAGCTTCTCTCTTGCTCCTCTCCCCAGTTGAACCGGCCCTTCTTCAAACACTCCGTGATAGGTGCAGCAATGGAACTGAAATGCCTCACAAATCTTCTGTAAAAGGTGGCCAAACCATGGAAACTTTGAACTTCAGAGACTGTTTTTGGAGCTGGCCAGTCGCGGATTGCCTTGATCTTCTCGTCATCTACCTGGATACCGTTCTCACCAACAACAAAACCCAAAAACAGTAGCTTACTTGTGCAGAAAGTACATTTTTTTAGGTTCACATACAGCTTGTTTTCTCTCAAAACATCTAAAACTTGTCTCAAATGCACAAGATGTTCTTCCTTTGTGGTACTGTAAATTAAAATGTCATCGAAATAAACTACGACAAAAGAGCCAATAAATGGTCGAAGAACCTGATTCATGAGTCTCATGAAAGTGCTAGGCGCATTTGACAATCCGAATGGCATCACCAACCATTCAAATAATCCGTCCTTGCTCTTGAACGCTGTTTTCCATTCGTCTCCGGGTCTGATGCGAATCTGGTGGTAACCGCTTCGCAAATCGATCTTGGGAAACACCCTTGAGCCGCTAAGAACATCCAGCATATCCTCCAACCGTGGAATGGGAAACCTGTACTTGACTGTTATCTTGTTGATTGCTCGGCTATCAACACACATTCGCCAAGTTTTGTCTTTTTTTGGAACCAACAAAACTGGAACTGCGCAGGGACTCAAGCTCTCCCTGATAAATCCCTTCTGCAGTAACTCTTCAATCTGCTCTCTTAGGATCTCATTCTCTTTGGGGCTCATCCGATAATGAGGCAAATTCGGAAGGCTAGCTCCAGGCACCAGGTCAATTCGGTGTTGTATGTCCCGCATAGGTGGCAGCTCGTTTGGCAGCTTCTCAGAAAGAATTTCCTGAAATTGTGACAAAATCTGCTGCACGTCTTGTGGAATATCACTTTCTCCTCTGCCAAGCTTCAACAACCCCTTCAACACCAAGGGACAAAAATACTCCGCCTCTTTGACAGCCTCGTTCAACTCATGCTCGCTGCTAATTATGGATAGGAAACTAGAACTCCTCGTCTTGGGCTCAACAGATTGTTGTGTGGGCTTTGTAGTTGCCATTGCAATTTTGCGGTTGTTCCAAGAAAACAGAATTACATTATCTCGTCCCTTGAAAGTCGCATCTGATCGGTTCATAATTGTATATCATTTTGTACCCTTCTAGCTTATGATTTGGTTATGTTTTTGAGTTAAACTTGTGCTTTTAATCCTTTTTGTGTTTATCTTTCAGTTCATTGAGCTTTAGGTAATAATGAGGGCTTTGGATAGTAAATGATGGAATCCATGCATGTTAGGGCCTAATTTGGATGAATGGATGAAGAGCTTAAAGACAAACTCATTTTGGCTACAGCCCCCTGCCAGTCCAGTTCCGTAGGTCATATTGCAAGCTTTGTTTCAGCAACCTACATAGCTCGGATGAGGCCACATTCTTCATGAAAGTTGTTCCAATGGGTGTATACTATAACATATCCAAAATTCAGCCCCATTGGATAAATATGGAGTCTGTTACCTAGCAAACACAGAACCATGCTCAGGATGGATTTTATCAGCGCGCAAAATGAGTTAGCAATTTGTTTTGGCCTTAACTTCCTCCTCCGACCTTGGATTGGCCCAAATGATATATGGCTGGAAAGAAGACATTCTGAACTTCAAGTTTGAGTGCTTAAAGTCTTAATTTGCTTAAGGGAAGCCCAATTCGTAAGCCCTTGAAGTTGCTGGTCATGCTGACCTCAGGATGAGCTATTATTTCTGGTTGGAAGCTTGGTCATGGTGACATGAAGATGAGCTAGGGCTGCTGGTGGGATTTATTAGTGAAGTGCATCAACCATTTCAGATTTTATAATGGAAGTGTTGTATGCATTAGTGAAGTGCATCAACCATTTCAGATTTTATAAAACAAGTGTTGTATGCATTAGCCATACTTAATTCAGATTTTCAGCTTCCTTAGGCCTATATATAGTGAGGTTTCCCAAGCTTGTAAACACACCCCAAGGGGGGGAGCTCTCAAACACTTCTCTAGAGCTCCCTTCCCTTCTCTCCCTCAAATTCTCTTAGTTACATTTTCTAGTTTTCAATTGTTGTAATGAGATCTTTGTGCTGAAATTCTCCTTAAGTTTTTCCAAGTTCTACTTAATTTTCATTGTTATGTAAATTCTTTTCTTTAGTTTCAAGTTTGATTAGTTTCCAAGTTTCAATTATGGTTTTTGTTCTTATTCATTATGCTTATAAGTTAATATGCTAGTTTGAATGATTGATCACCATTTAGGCTTGCATGTTAGCTATCTTGGTTTGAATTAAGAGTAGACACCATGCTTTAATTCGAATTGAACTATGAATAGGAAGAGTATGTATGGACATTCGACAACAGGGATTAGATACATACTTGGTTGTTTAAAATGTTCTTCTATGCTTAATGGGTTCCTAATGCTTAATTTTAGGTTAGACAACAAATGATCAAATTAGGGAATTAGGAACACAAGGTTATGACCACACACCATGGCTTAATCATACTTTAGCTAGAATCAATCCATTAATCTAATTGAACTTGGGAACTTATCTACTTGAGTTAGTTATTTTCTTTCTTTCTTGTTTTATTTATTTCCCTTCTTTTTCATTTCTGTTTTGTGTAGGGAAAATGAATTGAATCATTCAATCACCAATCCTCGTGGGATCGACCTCGCACTTACATACGCTATACTACTGAACGGCTCGTGCACTTGCGAGTATCACAAGTTGAGGATGCAGCTGAATCCATTTTGGTGCAGCTATATCTACACGTTGCCGGGGATTGGCAACATAGTTTGGTTCTATTTCTTTTCCCTACTTGTTTTATTTTTATTTTTCATTTTCATGTTTTTCTAGACAATTTCAAGTTTTAAAGTTAATGACGTTAATGGACAAGTTGTGTTTGTAGTCCAACAGAAAAGGACAATTGCCCAACAAGCAAGAGAACTGGGTTTAAGTCCCAGCTTACACAACCCATTGGTGCTTGTTGCTTTGAAGCATGGAATTGGATGTGTGTTGATTTTCCTTTTCATTTTAGTTTTTATTTCCTAATCCTTTTAATTCCATTTCAAGTTTGTGTGTTTGTTTTAGCAATTTATGATAGCTTAATAAAAATGGAGAGAGATGGCAACCTCAATCATAAGAATGGGAAGTGTGGAGCAATGGGAGAAGTCGCGACCTCCAAGTGCATCACATTCGACCTAATCGCTTCAAGGGGGAGCATTTCAATCCTTTCTCTTCTTTGAATTATGTTTCTTTCCGTCATTGTTTTTACCTTTTGGTCTGCGTTGAGTTCTTTGTTTTTCTGTGCTGAATCCAACCATATAAAGAACGTAAAATTTGGACTTACGGTTGGAAAGTTATAGCCTAAAAACTGAACAGAGATCGAAGCTGAAAAACATAGAAACGAATCTGTCCAAAAGGTGATAAATAGGTGATAGAAAGTGCTGTTTGTGTTTTTCTTTGGTTTCTTGGTTTGTTTCTTTTAGTACAACAATTTATTGAGTTTGTTTGAATTTGTTTAGAGTACTTAGTTCATTTTCGTTTATGGTTTGTTGTTCCATTTTATCTTAATTTGTTTTTGTTTCTTATCTTAAAAATTTTAAAAAGATTTTTCATATGAGCTGACTTATGGTAACTCCAGTGAGCACTTCCGTCAATACAGTGTCTAGGAGTTCTATAGGCGACACCTTCGGTGTCTAAGAAGTTTGGGTTTTAAGCGGGACCATTGTGTCCCCTCCAACCTTCCCGGATCCCCTGGCTGTGTTTTCTGAGGCCCTTAACTGGTCATCCGTGAGTTGCTTGTATATTCGTGTGTTTTTAAATTAAGTTTATTTTTATTTTCTTTGTTTTCTTTTCTGTTGAGTCTTTGTTTTTGATTTGTTTTTGTTTTTGTTTCGTTAAGTTAGTTTATGTTTTTATTTACGTGGTTTGGTTGGTTAGTTTATTTCTGAGTGTTAAAACACATTTTTATTTCAAACATTGCATAAAAAAAAAAAATAATAAATAAAAACAACAAAACAACAAAAACAAAATAAAAACAAAAACAATAAAAAAAAAAAAACAAAAAAAAAACAAAAAAAAGAAATATTCTTCATCTTCTTCATCATCATGGCTTGCCTCTATTTTCTCTTACTTGCAGAATCTGCAGCAGCTCCACATGGTCCTCATTTTTTCTCTGCAGTGCTTCCACGTGCTGATTGGCACAGTAGAGCCGCTTCTGCAAGTCCGCCACCATAGCCTTCAAGGAAGCTATTTCCTCGCTCATCGCGGCACACTCCCGTGTTCTCGCCAGCAATCGCATGCCCAAATTGGTAGCCGAGACCGCGTGGAGCACAGTTAAATTGTGGGACTCCTCTACCGCTGCCTTATCAGACCTCTGTGCCACATGCAGATGATCTGTCGGTGTGAGCTTGCTGCCAATCATGCCTCTCAGCAGCACTGCTCTGTTCGGCACTGCCTCATAAAAGTTCGGTATTGCCTCAGCAAAGTTTGAGGCCGTACCATGATGATATGTGGAGTTTGGGAAGACTGGGTTTGGAGGAGCCCTTATCTGGGCATTCGGTGGTGCAAGTGAGAGCTCAAGGTTGAGATCATCAAGGTGAGTGCATGAGGATGCCATTTGTTTTGTTTCTGGATTTTTTGATGTTTTTCCTTGAGTTTGCAGGAAGAAATGCTGGGTATCATCTGCTTGCAGAGGTGTGGTTTAAATAGACATATGCTGATGAGAGAGAGCCAACACCATTTCGGATTTCCCGGGCATGCTCGACCTAATCGCTTCAAGGGGGAGCACATTAACTTTCACTTTACTTTTCTTTTTTCCGTGTTTTCTGGTGTTTTATTGTTTTGCCCGTTACTTTCATTTTCTAGAGCTTTGTGTTTTTGCCTTTCCCTTTCGGCTATCATCTTTATTTTATTTTAGTTAGGGAACTGTGCTTCCATTTCCGTTTGTCGTCTTCGTTTGATTTAAGTTTGGAGAGTGTGCTTTCTTTTCCGTTTTCTTTTTCCTTCTGCAAATTTACTCTTTTATTTCCAAAACAAAATAAAGACAAAAACAACCAAAAAAATAAAATAAATTAAAATAAAAACATTAATAATGCAGTAGAAGTCATTTCTTCACAGTGCTCGGTGTCTCGACCATTGGAGCTTTGAGTTTGGCCCTCTGGCTGTCCTCTTCCTGGGCTTCATGCACAGCCTCTTGGGGCTCACCACTTGAGCTCCCAAAGATCGCAATCTTAGCTTGAGCGTAACTACTCTCACGATCTGCTTGCTTACGTTTACCCGGTCGGTCTAGGTCTTCCAGCTGTTTTCGCATGTCGCGAGAGTACAACTCTACCATCTTTGATAGGTTTCTATTCTCGTCCCGCAATACTTCTAGTTGGTGTCGATTCACCTCCACTATCCTTGACCTTTCCCTTTTCAAGCTTTTTATAGCAGTCTGACACTCCTCAACCATACTTCGCTCCGCCGCCAACTGACCTTTCAGCACCTCTACCTCATGGGACTTCGCAAGTAGGCGATGACCCAAACTTGCGACTGTTGCCGTACTCTGCACGCTCAGTGCCAGGGCATCGCTCACGACCCGGTTGTCATCCCTTGTCCCCAGAACACGTATATCTTTAGGAGTCACTAAATTTCTAGCCACTCCAATGGCAACATCGTTGTCCAGGAGTATTGAGTCAGTTACTGTCACAGGCCCCCGTGCAGAAGCAAAGTAGGGCATCCATACTGGTGCCGCTGCTTGGCCTCGTGTCTGAGTCGGTGGAGCTAGGTTGAGATCCAACGAAAATGGGTAGGATGAGGCCATTTGATTTCTGATTTTTTTTCTTCTTTTCTCTTTTGTGTTTCTGAGTTTGTGGTTTTGTTTTTATCCCCATCTTTTTCCTTCTTATATACATAGTCTTTGACAAACCCTAGCCATTGCATCGTCTAAGCATTTCTGAATCTCCAGCATTCCTCGAGTCCCACAACCTTCTCGCTTTCCAACCATACCCAACTCATTTATCACGACATGTCTTTTCTGAACGGACGCGTTCAGTAAAGCCTTCGCGCCTTTCCATGAGCCCGTAATTTCTGCTTGTGAAATCTGCGGCGCTTCTATCTGTCAACACGTGTCTCGCTCAGTCTGCCCATGACTATCCATGAGACGACATCAGGGACCACATTCCCTCTTTTTAGAAATCCCGCTTTGCGCTCATAATTCACGTTTTATCTTTTTAAGAAAAAATTAAAATTAAAACGTGTGGCCTTTGGATTTCATTGTGGGTCGGGTTTTCACCATTGTTTTGGTTTCAAAGTGAGTTAACTTTCTTTGGGGTTGGGCTTTCAAACGTTTGGGTTTTAGTTTGTGTAAGACTGTCTGTTTAGGGCTTACTGTTTTGTCTGTTTAGGGCTTTCTGTTTCGAGTGTTTTACTTTTTTTTTTTTTTTCTTTCTTGTTTATTTGTTTGTTTGTTTTGTAATTTTTTTTTTTTTTTTTTTTTTGTGTTTTTTTTATTATTTTTTTTTTTTTTGTGGTTTATATTTACTTTAGTACCTTTCATTTCTTGTTATGACATTGCTTGTTCCTAATTTTTAAACATTGAGGACAATGTTCATTTCTAGGTTTGGGAGTATTGGAGTTTAGCATGTAAAATTGGTTTTTCCTTAATTTAATTTAATTTTTTTTTATTTGCTTGTTTTTATTTTTATTTTATTTTGTTAAGTCTTGCTTTAATTTTGATTTTGATTTTGATTTTGATTTTATTCACTTTCCGAACACATTTGATGAGATTGTGATAAATGTTTGCATGACTTAAATGAAAATTGAATTTTATTTATTATTTATTTTTTTTTCCTTGTAAATTTTTATTGTAAAAAAAAAAAAATTTAATTAATTGATTAATTTGGCATCGTTCTAGCATGATATGTTCGAAACCTTCTTTGCACTTGCCATTTGTTTCATAATTCTCCAATTAAAGGATTTGCATGACCCAAAGAATTGTATCAAGCATAAATTAGACTTATATAACCATAAATGTGAGCTTTTGAGCCTTGTGCTTCATTTCATGAGTGTTATACACATACTCTTATTTTCTTGTCATCAAAGTTGTTGTTTGATCTCATTATTCATTGATTTGGTTGAATACTTAAAAGTCATCCATTCTTTTGCAATTCGATTTCATGACATTTAAGAAATGATATTAAGGCCCTCTTTGGATCGTTTGTACCTTTCAAGCTAACCTTATGCATGCTTAAGCATGATTTTCCATTGTTAACCATTTTGAGCCTACATGTAAACCTTTTTCTTTCATTTACCAATTATATTTCCTCGCCTTAGCTTGAAAAACAAATATTTACCTTTCTAAGGAACTCATGAGCTTTAATTGGGATGTGTTTTTCATACTAAGTTTGGGAATTTCGAAGAAAAAAAAATCACACAATTGGTGAAAGAAAAGAGAAAAGTTGTGATTAAGTGGTGGTTGAATGAAATTTCATTTTTGGGTTTCATTTTTGGGCCTTCAAAATAAATTGGTGTTTAAGGAAAGGAGTTTAAATCATTGTAAATGAAGGTATAAGGAGTTTTGATCGTGTAAAAGAAAAAATCTAATCGTGATGATTCGAAGTCTTGTAAACAATTGTTTTATGCTCTTACATTTTGAGTTCCTTGGACTTTGTATTATCCATACCTTTCATTTCTCACTCACCTTACACCCTTGGCCCCATTACAACCTATAATAAAGACCTAAATTGATCTTAAATGTCATATGGTTGAATTGCCTGCATTTTATTACTTTTAAGTGTTTGGCATCCTTCTTGAGATCATATTAATGCAAGTTCTTCATCTTCCTATTTTGAGTTAACTCCTTTATGGTTTAACTCTAATCCCATGTCTATAACTGAGTGTTGCATTGTAGCCCTCTTCTGAGTGATTCATTTGTGAGAGGACAACTTTGGTGAGATTTGAAGTTGCATTTGTGCTTGGTATGATTTTTGAAATTGTGTGGAAACTAAGATTGGGGAATTTGTTGCATTTGGCTATCACACTACTACACTTTGAGCATATTATGTTTTGAACTTTGCCGCTTTGTGAATAATGTCTAAAATTGAACTTTTATTGTCAAAACGTTTAAGTCATGTGCATGAGTCATTTCTCTTCACAAAATGTTCGGAAAGATTGTTTTGAGTTTTTATTTTGATTTTGATTTTTTTTGTTTTTGTGTTTTGTGTTTTGTTTTTATTTTTATGTTTGTTTTTGGTTTTGGTTTTGCTTAAGAACTAACAAATCTAATAAGTTTTCTAACCATTTTGTTTTGTAGAGTTAGAAAAACGTTTGTGGGTATCGTAACTGTTAAACCCTCAGGAGACACAACTCCTCCTACTAGGGATGCCTAGAGGTTTAAAGGCTTGTCGCATTCGCTCAATGCAATCGAGTTACCTACGAAAGTGGTCTAGTTAACTTCTTGTTTTGTTTTTAACTTTGTTTTGTGTTGTTTTGCTCGAGGACTAGCAAAATCTAGGTTTGGGGGTATTTGATCGGTTCATAATTGTATATCATTTTGTACCCTTCTAGCTTATGATTTGGTTATGTTTTTGAGTTAAACTTGTGCTTTTAATCCTTTTTGTGTTTATCTTTCAGTTCATTGAGCTTTAGGTAATAATGAGGGCTTTGGATAGTAAATGATGGAATCCATGCATGTTAGGGCCTAATTTGGATGAATGGATGAAGAGCTTAAAGACAAACTCATTTTGGCTACAGCCCCCTGCCAGTCCAGTTCCGTAGGTCATATTGCAAGCTTTGTTTCAGCAACCTACATAGCTCGGATGAGGCCACATTCTTCATGAAAGTTGTTCCAATGGGTGTATACTATAACATATCCAAAATTCAGCCCCATTGGATAAATATGGAGTCTGTTACCTAGCAAACACAGAACCATGCTCAGGATGGATTTTATCAGCGCGCAAAATGAGTTAGCAATTTGTTTTGGCCTTAACTTCCTCCTCCGACCTTGGATTGGCCCAAATGATATATGGCTGGAAAGAAGACATTCTGAACTTCAAGTTTGAGTGCTTAAAGTCTTAATTTGCTTAAGGGAAGCCCAATTCGTAAGCCCTTGAAGTTGCTGGTCATGCTGACCTCAGGATGAGCTATTATTTCTGGTTGGAAGCTTGGTCATGGTGACATGAAGATGAGCTAGGGCTGCTGGTGGGATTTATTAGTGAAGTGCATCAACCATTTCAGATTTTATAATGGAAGTGTTGTATGCATTAGTGAAGTGCATCAACCATTTCAGATTTTATAAAACAAGTGTTGTATGCATTAGCCATACTTAATTCAGATTTTCAGCTTCCTTAGGCCTATATATAGTGAGGTTTCCCAAGCTTGTAAACACACCCCAAGGGGGGGAGCTCTCAAACACTTCTCTAGAGCTCCCTTCCCTTCTCTCCCTCAAATTCTCTTAGTTACATTTTCTAGTTTTCAATTGTTGTAATGAGATCTTTGTGCTGAAATTCTCCTTAAGTTTTTCCAAGTTCTACTTAATTTTCATTGTTATGTAAATTCTTTTCTTTAGTTTCAAGTTTGATTAGTTTCCAAGTTTCAATTATGGTTTTTGTTCTTATTCATTATGCTTATAAGTTAATATGCTAGTTTGAATGATTGATCACCATTTAGGCTTGCATGTTAGCTATCTTGGTTTGAATTAAGAGTAGACACCATGCTTTAATTCGAATTGAACTATGAATAGGAAGAGTATGTATGGACATTCGACAACAGGGATTAGATACATACTTGGTTGTTTAAAATGTTCTTCTATGCTTAATGGGTTCCTAATGCTTAATTTTAGGTTAGACAACAAATGATCAAATTAGGGAATTAGGAACACAAGGTTATGACCACACACCATGGCTTAATCATACTTTAGCTAGAATCAATCCATTAATCTAATTGAACTTGGGAACTTATCTACTTGAGTTAGTTATTTTCTTTCTTTCTTGTTTTATTTATTTCCCTTCTTTTTCATTTCTGTTTTGTGTAGGGAAAATGAATTGAATCATTCAATCACCAATCCTCGTGGGATCGACCTCGCACTTACATACGCTATACTACTGAACGGCTCGTGCACTTGCGAGTATCACAAGTTGAGGATGCAGCTGAATCCATTTTGGTGCAGCTATATCTACACAACAGCATCCACATCAAATTGCCAAGGTCGCCCTAATAAAATATGGCATGCATCCATGTCAATAACATCACATAATACATCATCTCTGTAATGCTTACCAATGGACAGTGGCACACGGCAAGTCTCAGCAACACGAACCGAGGGGCCTTTTTTAACCTAACCTAGTGAGTAAGGGCTGACATGTGGCTCCGTTGATAGCTGCAAATGCTCCACCAATTTCTTTGACACGAAATTCTCGCAACTTCCATTGTCAACGATCACATCACATACCTTGTTTTTGATTGAGCAGAGGGATCGAAAAATACTATGACGCTGCCCTTCCTCCTTTGGTGCCAAAAGAACTCTCTGCAAAACCAAGGTAATCCTCTCCATTCCTTCCTCAATTGCAAATTCAGCCCCCGCATAATCATCTTCCCCGACTTCGTCTTTTTCCTCATCATCATTGACTTCTTCGATAAAGTTAGCCTGCCTCCGCTCTGGACAAACATTAGAACGATGCCCTAGTTTTTGGCAACGGTAACATATGTCCATCATGGGCTTAGCATACGGATTCTGGGACTGGTTTCGGGGCTGCCCTTTGTTGTAAGTCCGGCTGCTGCCTTCGTTGAAGTTTTTGTTTTGGCCAACTGTTGTTGGTTTTGTCGATCCTCCAGATTGCTGCTGCGCTTTCCCCTTATCTCCTGAACCACTAGAAGCACCAGTAGCATATTCAGAGGCTTCCGTCGTGTTCTTGCGGAAGTTGGTTTGGCGCTTCTCCTTCTCCAACAGTTCAGCTTTCAATGCCATGTTAATCGCCTCCTGCAAAGTCCATATATTCTGCATACCAATTTTTTCTTGGATGGAAATCTTCAGCCCATTGTTAAACCTCGCAACCTTTTGATTGTCGGTCTCGGTCAAATGGTTTCGCTCCGCCAAACGCATGAATTCTTCGGTATATTTAGAAATCAAACGGTTGCCTTGCGCACATCCTAGATACATACGGTAAAGAATCTGCTCATAATCTGTGGGCAAGAATCGTTCCATCATAAACGACTTCATCTTCCGCCATGTACGAACCCGCTGCTTTCCTTGCCTCTACCGTAAGTTTTGCAATTGATCCCACCATACAGCCGTTGTAGCTTTTAGACGGAAAGCGACCATCTTCACCATTTTATGCTCAGGAACCTCCATAATATCGAAAAACCTCTCCACTTCTACAAGCCAATCCAAGAAGTCTTCAATCTTCAAATTTCCCCAAAAGTTAGGGATTTCGGCTTTAATCCGATAATCGCCAAAATTTTCGTAGTTACGATTACGATTACGATGATTATTAGCCGGTGGTGGTGGGTCCTCAAGTTCTTCTTCTAACTATGACTCACTATCCAGAATAAGTTGCCTCCTATTATCTCTTCTCTCGCCATCTCTACCTTCTCTTCGATTATCTTCTCTGCCTTCTCTTCTATTGTTGCCACCAAGAGCTTGCAACAACAATTCTCGCATCTCCCCGAATTGGGTGGTTAGGTTGTCGATCCGTTGGTTTTGAGCGTCCAGATCCGCTCGAGTAATTGGGGCTGGGACATCGGCTTCTCGATCACCCATGATAAGACAAGAATACCAAGAGGGAGAGACCCGCTCTGATACCACTTGACGCAGCACAAGCAACAAAGGTTTCAAATGAAAACCTTGAGTAACAAGAAATCTGGATTCCACCAGAAATTAAGAGGAATTCTCTTGGGATAATTTTGATTAAAATTTGAGATAATGAAAAAGGTTCACCAAACCTATCTAAATACACATCTCTCAACCCTTGAGCTGCTAGGAGAGTTATTACGTTAAAACTGAAAATGGCATTTATTCTGAAAATTAACTACGAAACTTTGAATGAGGTTTTGGAAGGCCAGACGACCTCAGAATGCCAAAATCCATCATACATCACAGCTAAGCTGTGAGTTTGACTTGTGGCGTCGTTCCCTTTCCGAAATGGTATTTTGCGTCCTAATCAGAGTTCGGACAACAAATCCGCAAATTCCCACTACGTCCTTTTCTCTAGCTCAACCCCGATAAAATCTGTCATTTGTCCTACATCAGTAGTGTACGAAGAATTTGATTTAAGTGAAAAGATGAATGATAAGAGTACAGTCTGTTGTGAAATGAGAACAAACTCAACTCACCTTCCCCTAATGATCTTGTTGTTGATGGACTTTGTGACACACACAAGGATGGATGAATCACACACACACACACTTGAGAAACCAACCAAGCACAAAGTGACACAAGTATTTTAGAGGTTCAGCAATTGCCTACATCCTCTTGGTGATCCTCTTGAGAAATTCACTAATGAAAGAATAAGTTACAACTTTGGTTTACAAAGAAACCCCCTTAGAACTCTATTCTCTCCCAAGCTCTCTTTTCTCTCTCACCCCTTGCTCAACACTTTGATACACTTGTGAACACTCTCACAACTCTTGGTGTTTCCCCCCTTTGGTGTCTAGACTACTCAAGACTCAACTCAGCTCTCTCTTGAACTGATTGCCCTCTCTCTCTTCCTCCCTTGGTAAGTTAAACCACTCTTGGACACACTAGCTCCCAGCTACTTGTCCACTCCTTGAGAAGTAAAACCACACTTGCTGTCTTGCTTCCTCTCCCCTTTAATACACAAGCCTTTGGACTTAGGAGAAGGCTCCATCTTTTCCTCCCACGTTCTCCCCTTGGTTTCCAGACTTGGACCACAACTTGGGCAGAACAAAGGCTAGGCATTGATAGCTGCAACTTCAGCCACCCTATCTAGAGCTATAAGGTAGGTACTCTTTGAAACAAGTCAACAATCCTCATTCAATTGTGCTCCAGCTTTTCCAACACCTTGTTAGACCTCCTAGAACCCATAACACACCTTAAAGGCCCGAGGGATTAGGTAGGGAACCAATACATGTGAAATGCACCTTGAAAAACGCATGGAAAAACGACACAGCACGTCTGGCGACCGGTCGCACGTTCCTAGCGACCGGTCGCATTGCAACCTGTCTGAAAATGATCGGTCGCTTGCACCTTGCGACCGGTCGCTGGTCACGATTTCCAGCTTCTCCTCCAGACTTCGAATCTGCTCCAAAACGACCGGTCGCAAATACCCAGCGACCGGTCGCTTCCTCCTTCACTTGCATACTTAATGTGAGCCATTTTTCCAACACAGTCTTGGCAACATTAACTTTGTTAGATCTAGTGTATTCAGGATGCATGGAAAATTTGCGCAAGCCATTTGTAAGGTTATTAGTGGCTCAAGAATAAGCATTCCAAGTAAGCATTCCAAGTTGTTGTGGATGAAGATGAGGGTGTGGTGGAAGTGTATAAGGCAGAGGGGCAAGTGGGAGCTAAGGGGAGGGAGTGAAGAGTTTGGGTAGTGGAGTGTGACCTTGGTAAGTGCTATTGAGACAGTTTCTACAAGTGAGAGCACCCTAGCCTGGCTTGTTACATATTTGGCAAAGGAGACGAGTTAGAAAAAGCATTTGGGGTGAAGAAGGGACGGTTGGGAGAGGGTTGTAGAAGCAAGATGAAGGTAAGATTTGATGGAGGACGTGAGTTGAAGGATGACCTTGCCATTTGAGCCAAAGAGATGTTGTGGCAGTGGCGTTGAAGTAAAAAAAAAGTGGCTTGCGTTTGGATAGATGAATGGGTTATTGACTGCCTTCAGTAACGCCTTGAAAAAGGATATTTCCCCCTACTATGATCCTTGATGATACATGATAAATGAGTGCAAGTTAGATCAAAATTGTCATACGTGGTTGGCAAATTTGTGAACTGAGAGCAAGTTGTGTGTTGTCGAGTGTGAAATATTTTTTTTTTAAAGTTAAAAGATGAGTGATGAGAAGAGTATAATGTTGATTCACCATTGGAAACATTAACTTTTTCAGGTCCAGTGTATTATAATGCAGAGAAAAGTTGCTCATGTCATTTGTAAGTGTTGCTTCGATTCAGCTGCACCAAAATAGATTCAGCTGCATCCTCAACTTGTGATACTCGCAAGTGCACGAGCCGTTTGGTAGTATAGCATATGTAAGTGCGAGGTCGATCCCACGAGGATTGGTGATTGAATGATCCAATTTGTTTCCCCTACACAAAATAGAAATGAAAAAGGAAATAAATAAAACAAGAAAAAAAAGAAATAACTCAAGCAAATAAGTTCCCAAGTTCAATTAGATTAATGGATTGATTCTAGCTAAAGTATGATTAAGCCATGGTGTTTGGTCAAAACCTTGTGTTCCTAATTCCCTAATTTGATCATTTGTTGTCTAACCTAAAACTAAGCATTAGGAACCCATTAAGCATAGAAGAACATTTTAAACAACCAAGTATGTATCTAATCCCTGTTGTCGAATGTCCATACATACTCTTCCTATCCATAGTTCAATTCGAATTAAAGCATGGTGTCTACTCTTAATTCAAACCAAGATAGCTAACATGCAAGCCTAAATGGTGATCAATCATTCAAACTAGCATATTAACTTATAAGCATAATGAATAAGAACAAAAATCATAATTGAAACTTGGAAACTAATTAAACTTGAATACTTAAGAAAGAATGTACATTACAAATAAAAGTAAAGTAGAACTTGAAAAACTTAAGGAGAATTTCAGCACAAATATTTCATTACAACAATTGAAAACTAGAAAGGAAACTAAGAGAATTTGAGGGAGAGAAGGGAAGGGAGCTCTAGAGAAGTGTTTGAGAGCTCCCCCCCTTGGGGTGTGATTTATGAAGCTTGAAGGCTTCTCTATTTATAGGGCTAAGAGGGAGGAACAACATGATGGATTCCCACACCATCCTTCATCTTTTGCTGCACCTCAAGCATCTTCACATGGGTTCAAAGGTGATCAGATGTGGCTGCCTTTGCTGCCAACCCATGTGGTTGCCTTTTGGTTGCCAACCCATGTGGTTGCCTTTTGGTTGCTGAAAAATGAGTTTTCTGAACCAGTCTTGGTGTAGGAAGGCCAGAGGTTTCAAAACGTATCCAATGGTGCTCAAATTTGGATATGTTATACTAGACACCCATTGGAACAACTTCTATGAAGAAAGTATTCCCATCGGAGCAGTAGAAGTGTGCGTTTTGGGCCTTGCAAGTTGGCAGCCGAACAGAGACTGGAATTGACTTCATTTTATTTCTTTGCTTTACATGCATGCACATGCTTTCTCTATAATAACTCCAGCATGTACCAACTTGCTCCTTTAGAATTTCATAGCTGGAATGCCTCCCCACTTCACTCATTATGTTGGATCCAAAGTCAGTTGCAGCATGGGTGAGGCACATGGCTTAAAGGAGGAGATAAGGCTCAAAGCTGGCAGCTGCAAATCCTCCTGAGCATGGTTCAGTGTTGGACGGGCTAAGGACTCCACATATGTTCAATTGGGCTGAAATTTGGATATGTTGTAGTAGACACCCATTGGAACAAGTTTCATGAAGATCTTCACCTCATTCGAGCCCCATAGCATGCTGATCCAAGGCCAAGAAGTTGACCTACGAAATTGGGCTGGAAAGGGGTTGTAGCCAAAATGTGTTTGTCTTTAAGCTCATATTCCTCATATGCCAATCAGCCCTTAACATGCATGGATTGCATCAAATGTTATCTCTTGCTATCTTAACCTACAAAACACACAAACATAGGTAAGTGACTCAAAATAAAGAGAAACTAAGCAAAATCACTAAGTAAAGAAGGCATGCAAGTGTATGAAATTATGGACTTATCAAAACAGAAAATGAATTAAAAGCACAAGTTTAACTCAATAACATAACCAAATCATAAGCTAGAAGGGTACAAAATGATATACAATTATGAACCGATCAGTAAGGTGATTGGTGGCTCAAGAATCAGCATACCAAGTTGTTGTGGATGAAGATGAGGGTGTGGTGGAAGTGTATGCGGTAGAGGGGTAAGTAGGAGCTTAGGGGGAGGGAGTGAAGAGTTTGGTTTGTAAAGTGCGATCTTGGTAAGAGCTATTGAGACAGTTTCTGCAAGTGAGAACACCATGGCCTGGCTTTTTACAGATTTGGCCAATTGGGCTAGAGTTGGAAAAAGTGTTTGGCCGGAAGAAGTGGCTGTTGGGAGAGAGGGTTTGTAGAAGTGAGAAGTTAAAAAGGGGCATGGTTTGGTTGTTTGTGAGAAAGGAGAGAGCTTGGTTAGGATTTGGAGAGGGAGAGGTTTGAAAGGCATGGTTGGTAGGCTCATTGAAGAAGCTAATGATACGTCAATTGAGAGCAGCGAGTGAGGAAACATATACTATGCAGCAGGAGGAAAAGAAGGTTGATGGATAACGTCAGAAGAAGAGGACTTGTAAAGGTCTGCGAAAGAGAGAGTTAAGGATAGAGACATAGTGATTGAAAGGGAATGGAAGATCTATATGCCATGAAGATCAAAGGTGTCCACGTGTTTTGATTTAGTTACAAATGTTGCCACGGAATCTCTCCTCTTTAATTGCTTGCCTTTTTTTCACAACCATCCATGTTTTTAAGCAATGCAATAATAATTTGCTTAAAGCAAATGAAATATTTGAAGACGATGGATTTATGGGAAGGGAAAAAAAATCAATAAAAAGACTCAAGTGGAACATGGATGCTGAGATGGATCATGTATATGTATCCAACAGATAGAGATCAATGTTTAACCTTTTGAAGGATCTAATCCAAATTGAAACTTATACGAGGATTAGAATCTAATTTTCTGATATGTATGTATATAGAGCTTCATACTAAGAACGATCAAACGTTGGGAATGATCTGCGAATATCTCAAGCCAAAGATATTCAAGGAGAATGCCCAGGTCGTTGAAGCGGGACAACCACTTAACGCGATGCTCTATATTATAGCAGGCTCTATGCAGGCATACCTGCCAATTAGGGCTGCTGGAGAGGCACGTCCCTCAACCTCATTCGAAACTCTTGAGAAAGGTATGTTTGTGCACTACTACAAAAAGAGAAAAAGACGACCAGAAAAACACGACGGCAGAACTTAAAACTGTCGTTGTATTTAAACCGACGACGGTATAAAAAAACACTGTCGTGGATAAGTGCCTTACTGTTGAATATTTTTAAAAGACGACGCATACAAATAAAAAAGCGTCGTTTTTAAAAAAAGATTTCTTCAGAGTTAAAATCTGACCAAAAAACAACGACAGCAGGTATGAATCCACCGACGTAGAACATAAAGACGACAGTTCACCAAAAAACCTGCCGTGTTAACTCCTAACTAAACACGACCAACTGTTCTTAATCCGCGTCATATAATATAATGGAATCCATGTCTGTATACTACGACGGTGCCTTCTCTGTAAACCGCCGTCTTAATTTTTATATCTTTTTAAGATTTAATTATTTTTTAATTTTGGTAGCCTACGAAAATTAAAATGAGATCCCAAGAGGTATGATAACTTACCTTTGAGATCTTTGGATCCTGATCATAATCGAACCACCAAAGTGAGAAAGACAATATTTTAAATACACAAAATCCAAAAAGAAACCAGAACTGAACTGACTACTGCAAACTTTGAGAAAGACAATGTTTTGAAAGTTAATGATGTGTGTGTTTTGGTGTCTTTGAGATACACCAAAACGCATACATCATTAACATCCAAATTATTGTCTTTGAGATGTGAGAGAGAGTGATGATGTATGTGTGTATGTGAGAGAGGAAGACGAGCCTCCAAAGAGACCAGAAGAACTTGGAACCCTAAATGAAAACTGAAACTGAAAGAAAGAGTCAAATTTATACAATAAAACTTTTAAACTTACGGCGGTGCTTATAGACATACCGCCGTGTAATTTAAAAAACCACGTCGGTTATTCTTTAATGGAATCCACGTCGTATAATTTTATGGAATCCACGTCGTATAATGTAATGTAATACACGTCGGTATATTACAAAAAAACGACGTGTTAAATAATATACCATGACGCGAGAGATTAATTTATCAACTTATTATTTTGGAGTATACTACGATGGTACCTACAACACTACTGTCGTGTTTATTTACCACGTCCTAAGTTCAAATTACCGTCGTATTTTTTCAATTTATACGTCTGCCTTCTCTGTAAACCGCCGCCTTATTTTTATAGCTTTTTAAAATTAATTAATTATTCTTTTATTTTGGTAATATCTTTCTTAACACAAAACAAAATTTAATTCTCAATCCTCAACAACATTTTCATCTTAAAAGGCAAATCTCTTCGTGTTAAATATTTACACAATATATGTACACAAATTTGGCAAATACATCGTGGTTTCTTTTCTGCCTTCACCCTCAGCTTGTTCAACTGTTTCTTCCTCTCATATGCAAGCTGGGCCCTCTCCTTCCTCTTGTTCTCAAGCTCCTGCACAGCCACAGATGAATATCTAATAATTTCAGAAAATCAAAATCAACAAAGTGTGAAAAGCTCACTCCTCGATTCCTGGTTACATTGTAGTCCCCTTTTCCACAGTGATCAACTTCAAAACTCCTGTGTAGCAAGGTGGAACCAGCCTTAGAACCTGTTGTGGGTTGTGCCTTTGGGGTGGGGAGAGTGGGGGTTGGGAAGTGCGGCTGCAAACCCATGCAGGTTCTAAGGCTGGTTCAACCCTTGCTACACAGGAGGATGTAGCAAACCCATGCTTGGTCTTGTGAGGAATCATTCTGCAAACCCATTTGCTTTCAGAAAGACAATTTCTTGTGAGGAATCATTCTGCAACCCTAATTGAAAACTGAGAGTTAAAAAACGCGTGAAAAAATCATATTTAAACAAATTATCGTAAATATCCATGTCGGTTCTAATATACATAGTGACGTCATATTTGAATAATCAACGTCAGTTTAGATAAACAAGCTCCGTCATAACTACATCGGAAATCCAAAAGTCATTTGGCGCGTATTAAAAAGAGAACGACGTCGTTTTCAGAACCCCCAAGTAACCACGTCGGTTTATTAAAATACACAGTCGTTGAATTTCGAAGTACAACGTCAGTTTAGATAAAAAAGCGCCGTCATAAGCACATCGGAATTCCAAAAGTCGTTCGGCAGTTGCGATAACCACGTCAGTTATGAATTATTTACCGTCGTTATAACTTTATAATACGGCGGTGTTTAATAAAAACGTCGTTGTATTGAACTCTGGGAAAATATATAAACTTTTCGTCACCTGACCTAATATTCTACGGTTTTCTCTCACCGATAAAGTATCGTAGTTTCCCTCTCATTTCCCAAAAGCAGCATCATCGTCTGAATCTTCGTCTTCATCTCCAAATCACCACCTTCGTCTTCATCTTCGTCGGAAGGAAACTTTCTTTTCACGCCAAAGGTTTTTTCTCACTCTCTCACTACTACAAAAATTGAAATAGACGACGGGGAAACGCCGTCGTCTTTTTCTTTTTCAAACCGTCGTTAAATCGATAGTCGTCTTTTTGAAAGTCAAACTACGACGGTAATTCACCGTCGTCTATTATATGTAAAAACGACGGTTTTTAAAAGAACCGTCGTCTATTACATGTAAAGACGACACTTTTTCTGAAAAAACCGTCGTTATTGAATGTAAAGACGACACTTTTTTTATAGAACCGTCGTCTATTAAATATAAAGACGACACTTTTTCTGAAAAAACCGTCGTCTATTTAATGTAAAGACGACACTTTTTCTGAAAAAACCGTCGTCTATTTAAATGTAAAGACGACACTTTTTCTGAAAAAACCGTCGTCTATTTAAATGTAAAGATGACACTTTTTCTGAAAAAACCGTCGTTTATTATATCCAAAGACGTCTATTAAATCTAAAAAAGACGGTTTTGTTCCAAAAAATCGCCGTTTATTATCTGTAAAAATTATGTACTAATTTCATTTTAGATATCCTAAAAAATTATTTCTTTCATAAAACTTGAAGATTCAATTGTAATTACATTGTTTACCAATCTTGATTCCTACTATATCCATACAAAATACCATATTTATAACATTATAACCTATAATTACAAAATACCATATCCAAAGCATTAACCTATGGTTGTTGTATCTTCCACAATTTGTACTTGTTCTCCACATTCAGCTGTCATCTTGGAGTAGTGTTCTAAGTCATCTTGGTCAAATGGATCTTATATTCTTCTAAGTTGTCATCTTGGCCTTTGAGCTACACTTGATATAAGCTGCAGCACCTATTTGCCATGTCATCTTACCTGAGCAATCAAAAACCACAATAAGATTACATTATCTTGCTGTCATTTTAACTAACAAAAAATATGCATAAGCTTATGCAGGAAAAGTTCATTTGTAACACAATACAGAAATTTTTTTTGACTAACTTAGAGTTTCTTTTGTGACGTGGATGGCGAGCTCACCAAGAAGGCGCAATGGAGATCTGTCATCGAACCTCAAGCGACATCGAAGACCAAATCTGATGTTCTAGGATTTTCCCATCTCGCAAGGTCTCTAGATATGTTTTCAAGGACATCGTCGTCGTTGACTGTGAATATGGCGTCGATGGCGGCTAGTGATGACTGATGCGAAGAACGATGGCGTTGATGGCGTCGCTGCGTCGATGGCGTTGACGGCGTCCCTGCTTCGATGGCGTCGATGGCTAGTAGGTACGTTTGAGGAGTAGAAAGGTGAGAGATGGAGTGTTTCAGATAGCTCAAGAGGGTTTCAAGAAGAGAGGAGCTCAGGAGGTTTCAAGGAGGGAGAGATAAAGTTTTCAGAGACAGGGGAAAATCTGAAAATTTGTCGAGCGCGAATTCACTTAAGTGGCCTTTTTTTAGCGTGTTTTAAAAGACGACGCTTGTTAATGAGAGATAAGGTTTTCAAAGACGGGGGAAAATTTAAAAATTTGTCGAGCGCGAATTCACTTAAGCGGCCTTTTTTTAGCGTGTTTTAAAAGATGACGCTTTTTATAAAAAAATCGTCATCTTTACATATAATAGACGACCCTTTTAAAAAAAAAACCGTCGTCTTTACATAATCCGTCATTCGTTTGTTTTAAAATTAAGTCGTTTATTATGATTTACAACGTTTTTAATTTCTTAATGCCGACGTGGTTTGTGGGTTTTATTAATAATATTTTATTCTATTTAATTCGAAATATTCATAATAAATTTAAAATAAATCCAAAAAATGCAACGTCAACTCCTATGAAGTCATTGAGATATTTTCTTCCCCCTTAAGCTTTAAAAAATTAAGTTTGAGTTATACAAATTTAAAATTACCACCAAAAAGAAAAATGTTTTCATGAGTCACAACATCACTTATACTTTAATGGTTTAGGGTTTAGGGTTTAGGGGGATAAAGGTTTATTTTTGGGGTTTAGGGTTTATGGTTAATATATATTAGGCCGTAAAACCATAATCCCTTTTCTAAAATTATTTAAACATATATATATAATTTAGGGTTTATATTTTATGGTTTAGGGTTTAGGGTTTAGGGTTTAGGGTATAGATGTAATAAGCGTCATGTTTATTTATATTGTTAACGACGGTTTTTTTGTTTTCCGTCGATGATTATCGAAGAGCGCATTTCTAAACCATGATTTCTTTAAAATGACGTTGTACACACATAACAACGTCATAGTTTTTTAAAAAGCGACGTAAAAGGCTTTTCAAACGACGCTATTTTTCAAACCGTCGTCTTTACATATAATAGACAACCCTTTTTATTAAAAAACCGTCGTCTTTACTTCATAATAGACGACCCTTTTTATAAAAAACCGTCGTCTTTACATATAATAGACGACCCTTTTTATAAAAAAACCGTCGTCTTTACATATAATAGACGACCCTTTTTATAAAAAAACCGTCGTCTTTACATATAATAGACGACCCTTTTTATAAAAAAACCGTCGTCTTTACTTATAATAGACGACCCTTTTTATAAAAAACCGTCGTCTTTACATATAATAGACGACCCTTTTTATAAAAAACCGTCGTCTTTACTTCATAATAGACGACCCTTTTTATATGAAAACCGTCGTCTTTACATATAATAGACGACCCTTTTATATGAAAACCGTCGTCTTTACTTCATAATAGACGACCATTTGCATATAAAAAGGGTCGTCTTTACTTCATAAAAGACGACCCTTTTTATAAAAAAACCGTCGTCTTTACTTAATAATAGACGACCCTTTTTATAAAAAAAAACCGTCATCTTTACATATAATAGACGACAGTTCTTTCAAAACAACCATGTCTTTACCAAAAAAAGGACACTTGATTTTTAAAAGACGACGCTTGTCATACCTGCTGTCGTTGTTTTTTGGTCAGATTTTAACTCTAAAGAAAAGTTTTTTAATAAGACGACACTTTTTTATTTGTGTGCGTCGTTATAAAAAAATTCTCAACAGTATCTCCATTTTTTAGTTGTTTAAGTCACTTATCCACAACGGTTTTTTGTTACCGTCGTCGTTTTAAAAACAACGACGGTTTTTTGTTCTACCGTCGTCTTTTTCTGGTCGTCTTTTGCCCTTTTTGTAGTAGTGTCTTCCCTTTTTTTACATTTCATTTGAATGCCGTCATTGTCTGGAAACAAGATTCTGTCAAATTGAGGAAATCTTTCACTGGTTTTTATTAAATACATAAGTCGATACTTTCACGACGCCAAAAGACGACAGTTCTGTCTTGTTTTCGACGATAGAATGGACACACGACGGTGGTTAAAAACCGTCATGGTGTGACAATTAATATGTCGGTAACAAGATAAAACCGTCGTCTTATGGGAGAAGAACAATCGTTTTGTGTTTGTCTTTGTAAATTTTAAACCATGTCGGTTATTATGAGTGACCGACGTAGTGTATACACTTTACGTCATGAAAGATATAAAACCGTCGTCTTATTTCCATACATGGTCTAAGAGACTGTTTAATAGGACGTCGCTGTTTTAGTTTTACCGTCGTTGTTTTGTTATTATTACGTCGTTTCTGTTTAATAACCGACGTTGTTTTCCTTGCAGATTAATTAAAAATGGTTTCGAAATCTCAAAACAAGGAAGCTCAAGCGTCAAAGGCCAAATCAGGTTCAAAGGCACAAGGGGATGAAGCCAAATCAGTTTCAAAGGCTCAAGTGGAAGAAGAAAAATCAACTCAAAGCAAACCCTCGAAGAGGATGAGATTTGCCTCAACCTCCGAAAAAGACTCGAGCACAGCCACATTTGTTGAGGAGCCAAAATCCGGCCGCGGTATCAGCACAATGAGCCGTGTTGTGAAGAGGAAAATTGAGAAGGTTAAGCCTGTGGTTGAGCTCAATAAAAAGGGCAAACCACATGGCAAGGCTGCTGTTGAGATGCAGTCTTACATTGGTGTTTTGGCACACACCAGAGTCCCTCTTGTGGACAAGAAATGGACTCAATTGCCCAAGGACGTGAGGGAGCAGATTTGGGAAGCTGTTCAAATATCCTATGTTATTGGGGATGGGTGCAAGAACATGGTCTTGTCGTCTGCCGCCAAAAAATGGAAGGATTTCAAGTATAACGTAACTAAGCATTTTATCCTTCCATTCGCACATGACAAGGAGAAGTTAAAAGAAACCCCTGCACTTTATAAGTTCATAGATAAATCGCAATGGGATGCCTTCGTAGCTTCAAGGTTAACCCCAAATTTTGAGGCTAAGCATGCTGAGCAGAAAGAGAGGAGGGAGAAATTGGAGTACAACCATAGGTTGTCTAGAAAAGGGTATTTTGGTTTGGAGGACCATTTGATAGAAACCATGCCCAATGTTGAAGAAATCAATCGAGCTGTTCTATGGAAGAAGGCAAGAGAAGATAAAACAGGAAACATCCCTGATCCAAAGGTTGCAGAGAAGGCAAAAATAATCGTAAGTCTCACTAACTCTGTTCTAAATTTGAAAAACAGAGTGTTTTATTTTGGTATAGACGTCGTTTTTCTTTAAATAAGCGCCGTTATCAAATAAACACCACGACGGGCTTAATTTACCGACGTTTAAAAATGAATAGGACGTCGGTTTTTGAATAAAGTAGACGTCTAGATAGAATTAATACGACGCATTAAATTCCTCTATGAACTGTGTTTTTGTTTTAAGTTTACTCACGCACACACTCTCCCTCTCTTTGTCTATTTCACTGAAATTTGTGGTGCACAATTTCTGGAAAAGAATGCATTTTTCAATCGAGTTTTTCACTTCTTCATTAAAATTTACGTCGGTTTTATCTTATCTAGACGTTGGAATGTTTATACAACGACGGTAATTTTGTGCAGCCATATGAAATTAAGTCCTACGTCTGTTTGTTCAATAGTCCGTCGTCTTACTTTAAATACTACGACGGTTTTGATTTATGTTTAAATCTGTTTTATTTAGAATATACGACGGATTTTTATATACCGATGTTGTAAATTATAAACAATGACGGTATTTAAATACAGACGTTTTAAATTAATACTACGTCAGTAATTTAATAAAACCGTCCTTGTTTATAATTTACAACGTCGGTATATTTATCTGTTTTACACCCTGCTCAGTTTCTAACAATCTCTCTTTCTCTCTTTTAGGATGATTTGCAAAAGCAAGTCTCCGAAGGCACTCTGACTGTCTCCGGGACCAATGATGTCTTGACTCTTGCTTTGGGAACCCCCAAGCATGGTGGGAGAGTCAGAGGAGTTGGTGCTGGCGTTACCCCAACTCAGTTCTTCAATTTTCCGAAACAGCAGAGAGTGAAATTTGGTGACAAATTGAAGGAAAGTGTGAGGGAGGCAGTCAGAGAAGAGACCTTGAGGATTGAGGCGAAGTCAAGGGAAACTATAATGGAAGCAGTCAGAGCAGAGAGGGAGGCTATGTTGGCATATTTCCGTCAACTAGTTCCTAATTTTGATCCTAGACAGATGCTCAAAACCCCAATTCCTCCAATTACTTTACCCCCTCAAGGTCAAAGCCCAAAAAATCCAATGTCTGATAAGGCAAGCTGCTCTGGGGCCACTGGTATCAGACCCCTAGCTTTGGAATTAGAAGATCAGAAGCCTGAAGCTGATACTGCTGGAAAACAGACAGAGGACACAGTAAAATCTCTGCTATTTTCTATTTCTGCCTTTTAAATTTTAAATAGACGTCGCTCCTTTTAATATCCGACGCTAAAATTTAAATTAACGACGGTTTATACGTCTTTTTCTTACAAGACGCGTCGTTTTTAGTTAAATACCACGACGCTCGTCGTTTTTAGTTAAATATCACGACACTTTTACTTGTTTTGCAAATTATTAGACATTAAAAATAACGACTGTGTTTTCTGCCGTCGTCTAACTCTTTTATAAACCGTCATCTATTTCATGATTTCATTAACTGCATATTAATTAGACAACCTTTCTATAGTATAGCGACGTTATAAATTCCACACAACGACGGTTATTTATTTACCGACGTGTATAACCTTTCCTCCGTCAGTATTTACTAGAAACCGTCGTTTATATTATATACCACGTCTGTTTTTTGGGTTTAGTTAGAGTCGTTTATTTTAGTTCACACACAAACTAACTTATATTTCTTTATTTATTTCTTGTAACAGGATCTCTCAAAGCTAGACATGCCACCTTGACAGGACCCGACCCAAATTCCACTTTGGAATCCGAGCCGAACCTTGTGCGTGTCCGACACCTGGCAAGTGCCGAGCGCAACTGACCTAATTGCCTTTCTAGCCAAAATTCAAAGAAAATCAAGTACGACTTCAAGCCTCAACAATTCAGATAAATCATTCTGTTAACAAATTTAATTCTGATTCTTAGAACATTCTCATAATAGTATTAGATTCCAAATAACTTAACTGTACTACCTTTCAATTCATTATCCTCGCGGCTACACCTAGAATTCTAGGTTGCCTACGTACCCTTAACCAGGGATCAAGCCACACGTAGTTCTTTCCCTTTATACATTGCACCTGTTATACTTGCACAGAAACAAAACATGTTTATTTATATTTATATAACAAGTCATACGTTTGCATAAACCTTCACACCAGTTTAAAACATTGTAAAATAAACATTCCTCTTCCACCTGGGTGTGTTTATCATTATCTGTCATTCCCTCGTGTCTTAGTTCATGACACGTCCTCGCAGGTCTCGGTAACACAAGGTCGCCCGAGCCGCAACCCTCGCAGGATTCAGGGGACGTTTAGTCGACCTGATCCGCATTACTCGAAATAGTTCGTATTCAAACAGCCCGAAAATGATATAGACGTCTACTTAGAGCCTTTGATTGATGATTTGAAATCTCTATGGGATGGGATTAGAGGAGTGTATGATGCCCACATAGGAGAATACTTTACACTCAGAGGTGTATTACTGTGGACAATTAATGATTTTCCTGCCTATGGAAACTTATCTGGTTGTGTCGTTAAAGGATATAAAGCTTGTCCAATATGCGGCGATGATACACCTAGTCACAGGTTGAAAAATGGCCACAAAATTTGTTACATTGGGCATAGAAAGTGGTTACCAATCAATCATCCATATAGGAGGCAACGTACAACTTTTAATGGGAAACCTCCCGAGCCATTAAAAGGAGAAGAAGTGCTGCATATGGTTGAAGATATTAATTACATATGGGGCTCGAAAAATGGGGGAAGTGTTGGTGAGAATGATGGTGACAGAGTTTGTTGGAAGAAGAAATCAAAATTCTTTGATCTCGAGTATTGGAAATACCTCCCTGTGAGGCATGCCCTAGATGTTATGCACATTGAGAAGAATGTTTGCGATAGTATCATTGGTACATTACTCGAGATCCTTGGAAAAAATAAAGATGGGATTGCTGCTCGGTTAGACTTATTGAACATGGGTGTAAAAATTGATTTGCAACCCGAGTATGGAGAAAGACGTACTCGCTTGCCTCCAAGGCCTTGGAATTTTTCAAGAGCAGAGAAGAGAGTGGTTTGCAATTCTTTTTATGGTATGAAGGTTCCTGAAGGTTATTCTTCAAATATAAAAAATCTTGTATCTTTAAAAGATTCAAGACTTATTGGCCTTAAATCTCATGATTGTCATACTTTGATGCAACAATTGCTCCCTGTGGCAATTCGTTCTATTTTGGAGAAGCCTGCAAGGTATGCAATAACTCGATTGTGCTTCTTCTTCAATGCTATATGTGCAAAGACGGTAGATGTTTCCAAGCTAGATAAGTTGGAAGAAGATGTAGTAGTTACTTTGTGTTTGCTTGAGAAGTACTTTCCCCCTTCATTCTTTGATATCATGGTTCATCTAGTAGTACATCTTGTCAGAGAAGTTCGTCTATGTGGGCCAGTATATTTTAGATGGATGTATCCGTTTGAAAGATATATGAAAGTGCTAAAGAGGTATGTTCAGAATCGTACTCGTCCCGAAGGTTGCATTGCTGAGCGGTATATAGCTGAAGAAGCTGTAGAGTTTTGTACCGAGCATTTATCTGATGTTAGTACAGTTGGAGTGCCTTCAAGCCAGAATATGGGAGTTTCAAAGCCATTATCAGGTTGCACAGTGAGCTTAGTTGATATGGACTTGTTGAACCAGGCACATCTATATGTCTTGGAGAATACGGAGGAAGTCCTACCTTATATCGAGTACGTATGAGTTTAATTTTTCATATGTAGTCATTTTAAATATTATTACTCCTTATGTTTATCTTATATACAAGGGACCGTAATGCGTGTTTTTTTCGTGTCAATTGTAGGGAACATATGATCCACATCAAGACCACTTATCCAAAATTTAGAAAGAGAACAAAGTGGCTACAAGATAAGCACAATAGCACTTTCATTCAATGGCTACGCTTTAAGGTATATATGTTATTGAATGACATATTGAACTTATTTTAATTTTCTTTCTTTCTATATATATGTTAGATTGAATTAAGATATATGTTTAATTTTCAGGTTCAAAGTGAATTTAATGGGGAAGACAATAATGGCATATCAAAAAATTTGAGGTGGTTAGCAGCTGGTCCAAGCATGGCAGTGCCATCATATAGGAGCTAACTTGTTAATGGTGTCAAATTTAACACCAAGGCACTAGATGATGTGCGAACTGTCCAAAATAGTGGAGTTTATTTACTTGCACATACTATGCAAGTTGCTAGTGCCAAGGATAAAAACCATATTGTCTCCAATATGAGTTTTTATGGGGTTATTCAAGAAATTTGGGATCTTGACTACCAAAAGTTTAGAATTCCAGTCTTGAGGTGTGATTGGATAGATAACACTTCGGGCCTTGTAGTCGACGAACTTGGATTTACCCTTGTAGATCTTAGTAAAATTGGACATAGGAATGACCAATTTGTTATGGCTTCTCAAGTCAAACAAGTATTTTATGTTGACGACCCAATGCATCGTGGTTGGTCGGTAGTGTTATCAATGCCTAATAGAGAATATAATGATGTTATTGGTGATGATGTGCTAGGTGATATTAGAATTGAGTGTGAGCCATTTACTAGAGGGATACCAAATGTTGACACATTTGATGACCTAGTGGGTGAGTTTGGGAGTTAGAATATTAGAGATGGGTGTGAAGATATATGGATTGATTGATTGTTGTAATGTATGACATTAGTTATGCAGTTAATTGTATGACATTAATTCATTTCTCTATATATCATTTTAATTCCGATAACATTTTCATTCTGCAGGCTTTGGGCACGACAAATCAAAAATTAAAAATAATTGGTTAAAGCTGAAAATACGACGGTCAAGTTACAAAAATCGCAAAAAGAGACGTCTACAAAACAACCAACGTCGGGTTTTCACAACCGACGTGGAATGACAACGCAAAAATGAAATAAAACCCGCCATTTGAAAAAGAAAACACGTCGGTTAATTAAAATTCATTTCAAAACGGTTAATAAATATTTAAAACAACGACGGTAAATAAAATAATTAACGACGAACAATAAAGTATAACACAACGGCAGAGTTCAAACCGACGAATTTACGAATATAATCAATTGATGATTAACGTCGTAAAAACATTGTTGCACGTCAGTTATAATTAAGGGTTGATTACAATTTAGTACCCTGTACTTACACCCTTAAGACATGTTAGTCCCCGTATTTTCAATATTAACAATCGCATACCCCGAGCTTGTAAATTTTTTACAATCCGATTCCACCGTTAGGTTTCCGTCAGATTCCACCGTTAGTTGCCTATGTGGCACTATGGTCCCACTTTTTTTTTAATTTAAATTTTAAATTGATTAAAATATTAAAAACCATAAAACCAAAAAAAATTAAAACAAAATATCTCTCTCTCTCTCTGATCAAGCTCCAACAGCCCAACCTGCAACCATATCCCACAAACCCAGAAACCCCCCCACCCCCCTCATCAAAAGCTCTTCAGAAACTTCATTTTCTTCCTTAATCAAGTTCACAAACTCCCTAAATGCAATTTCCCGAAGCTTTTCTGGGTCTTTCGAAACTAACAAAACACCATTGTTCCAACCCTTTTCCTTATTTCCCTTACCCAAGAAAACCCTTGACTCGTGTGAGAGCAAGCGAATGACGAGCTCTTTGATCAGATCTGCGACTTTTTGCTGGTCTTCTTCTTCCATTTGTGAGAGAGAGAGAGAGAGAGAGAGAGAGAGAGAGAATCGCAGGGGGTGGAGGGAGAAGAAAATCGCAGGGGTGATGGGTTCTGGGTTCATGGGGGATAGGGTTGTGGGTTGTGGATTCTTGGGTTGTGGCTTCGTGGTGGTCACGGGGAAATCGCAGGGGGTGGAGGGAGAAGAAAATCGCAGGGATGGATGGGTTCTGGGTTCATGGGGGCTGGGGTTCTAGGTTGTGGTTCTCTGGTTGTGGGTTCGTGGTGGTCATGGGGAATCGCAGGGGGTGGAGGGAGAACAAAATTGCAGGGATGGCTAGGGTTCTGGCAACCACCCAGACTCCCTCCCCCTTCCCCTCGATTTCTTCTCCCCCTGCCCCGACCCTAAACTCCAAAACCAGAGCCCTCGCGATTTTCTTCTTCCCCCATTCACCGATGACCACCACCCGCACCCAAACCAACCTAAAACCCCAGCCCGCAACCACAGACCCCCTCCCCCTCCACCCGATTTCTTCTCCCTCTGCCCGACTCCAAACTCTAGTCCCCGTCCACAAAAAACCAACGATTTTTTTTTTTTTGCAAAACTGGGAAATTTACCAAAACTGCAAAAGTCTCAAACTTTGAGAAAAGAAAACTTGTTGCCTTTTGTTTTCTTTCCATCAGTTCATGATCTACCAAACAGGGGAGAAGACACAAGCCAACCCAAAATTCTCATAACCACATTCAACACCCAAATTCAAAAACCAACGATTTTTTTTTTCCCAATATGTTGGTTTTTTATTGTACAAAGAGAGAGAGAGAGATAGGGAGAGAGCGGAGAGGAGAGGAGAGGAGAGAGAGAGATGCAGACCGTCAGATCTCACCGGAAAGCATCGGCGACGGTGGGAACAAGCTCTGAAGGATGGAGAGAGTGGTCGCCAAGTTGTGGTTGGTAGGTGGGGATTGGAGTTTAGGGTCGGGGCAGGGGGAGAAGAAATCGAGGGGGAAGGGGGAGGGAGTCTGGGTGGTTGCCGGCTGGGGTCTTGGTTCGTTTGGAGGTGGGGGTTTTGGAGGATGGCTGCGAGTGGGCATGGTGGAATGAAGGGGAGAAGAAAATCGCAGCGGTTTGGGAGAATTTTTACAGAGAAACAGAGAGAGAGAGAGAGAGAGAGAGAGAGAGAGAGAGAGAGAGAGAGAAATTTTTTGATTTTTTGATTTTTAATATTTTATTTATATTTTAATCAATTTAAAATTAAAAAATTAAAAAATGTGGGACCCACAATGCCACGTAGGCAGTTAACAGAGAAAATCTAACAGAAACCCTAACAGCGGAACCACATTGCAAAAAATTTACAAACTAAGGGTATGCAATTGTTAAAATTGAAAATACGGGGACTAACATGTCTTAAGGGTGTAAGTACAGGGTACTAAATTTTAATTAACCCTATAATTAAACAATTGACGTCTCGGAGAATACACACGTCAAAAAAGGTTATAAAAGAGACTTAACAAAGACTAGCCACGTCATGGAATAAATAAATCACCGACGTAGTAAGCGTATAACAACGTCGAATAATTGAATTCTTGGGACATAGTAAATTATAACCACGACCATCATTTTACAATAACCGACGTCAAATCCATAACTCAAGGCATTTCGTTACTTTTTAACGACGGTTAGGATAAAAGCAATGACGTCTCAGAGATTACACACGTCTAAGTGGCTCACAAAAGAGACTTTTAAAATGCCAACCACGTCAAAGTCTACAACCACCGACGTTGTAAAACACTAACAACGTCCTAAAATGTGACTCCTAGGCCGTAGTAAATGGATTAAACATGACAGGTATTTTAATTAACTGACGTGTAATCATATAACAACGTCGAATAATTGAATTCTTGGGACATAGTAAATCATAACCACGACCTTGATATTACAATAACCGACGTCAAATCCATAACTCAAGGCGTTTCGTTACTTTTTAACGACGGTTAATATAAAAGCAATGACATCTCAGAGATTACACACGTCTAAGTGGCTCACAAAAGAGACTTTTAAAATGCCAACCACGTCAAACTCTACAACCACCGACGTTGTAAACCACTAACAACGTCCTAAAATGTGACTCCTAGGCCGTAGTAAATGGATTAAACATGACAGGTATTTTAATTAACCGACGTCTAATGTTAAATTTACGTCGTTTGTTTCTATGTTCAAGCCGTCAAAATAATTTTCAACGTCTGTGGTGACCTAAAGGGTCGTGGTTATGTTTTATTTACGTCAGTTCAAGTAAATATACCCCATGTTAAATATTTAAGACGTCACTTTTTTTGACAAAAGTGACGTCTAATTTACCATGTTATGTTTTTTAGACGTATGTTTTTTTATTTAGTGAACGTAGTATTTATTAACCACGACGGTTTCTACGTTTTACACGTCGGTTTTGTTTTATTTAGAGACGTTGATAAAAATATTTACGTCGGGTTTGTAGTTGTTTTTGACATTTAACATTATTTAAACGTCTGTGTTTTACTAAAACCGTCATCTAATATAGTCGGAAGTTGTCTTTTTATGCTTTTATGTATGAAATTGACGTCGGTTTTAGTGTTTTTTATGACGTGTAATATATTAACCACGTCGGTTATTTGCCGTCGTTATTTCATGTGTTAAAAGACGGCGGTCGATTTCTCGTCGGTTGTAAAACATGATACACGACGGTGGATTCCCGTCGTCTATTTCGTTTTTCGTAGTAGTGGTGGGAGAAGAACTTTTGGATTGGGTAGCGAAAACTAAAACTTTTTATGACCAACTTGTTTCGTTCAAAACTATCCGATGTTCCAAAAAAGTAGAAGCCTTTGCTCTCACCGTTGATGACTTGAAAAATTTAGTGGTCTCCAGAGACATCTTCTAGAGGAGTTCAAAATCCGAAGTTTAGACAACTCTTAGCCGTTGAAACTTCATACAGTTGGCACTTCCTTGCAACAAGATTGATATGAGATACTAGACAATGCTTAAGATGAAATTACAGCAAGATTGATATGAGATACTAAACGAGGTTATTATTTCTATTTTCTTCATTTTCATTTCGTGGTTTCCTTTTTTGAGAAATAAATTTTGTATGAAACCGAAAACAGAGGGCAAAAGCCCAAAGATATAGAACCACAATGTGGATCATACTTTTCTTGTGTAATTTGATAAATTAATTGCATGTGTCGTGCCTCAGGCAAGCCGAGCTTTTTAATTATTTAATTCACTTCGTCACCAATGAGTATTGTCTTCTGTTAGTTGAAGGACTCCCATTTGTGTAGCGACTGATGTTAGGAAATTAGCCCTCCTCGTTAGTGTGAAGAAGGTACATATTTGCAAGGTTTAGCAAAGAAAGCACAAACCAGTAATCACCCTTTATACACCCCTTCTCAAATGCGTGAAGAATTACTCTACCCAAACCAGTAATCATCGAGCTCTAACAACCAAATGAATCACATCCCTTTGATGCCTCACTTGTTACCCAAGAGCTGTATATACACACACTTACCCAGTAATCATACGCATGCACCCAATTTAATTCCCAACCGAGCAATATATACCCAAATGACCAAGGCCTTCACCTTCAATTTTTGGGAAATAAACTCTGTATGAAACCTAAATAATAGAGCAAAAGCCCAAAACTACAAAAAAAAAACCAAGCGAAAGAAATATAAGAATTACAGGACCTATCTCTTTAGAGCCCAAAACTAAAAACTGAATTTGATTAGAGCAAACGGGATATCAATGGTATTATGGGAAGAAAAAAAAAATCATTAAAAACACTCTAGGTGGAACATACTGAGATGGATCATGGATATATATCGAAGGATTAATATCAATGCTTAATCTTTTGAAATGTATTAATCAAAATTGAAACTTATACAAGAATTAGGATTGAATATATAGTTACATTAACACCCCTAGAGGTTTTGGTGTCTCAAAAATTACACGAACACCCACCGAAGGTTTCATTTTGGTTTCACAAAACTCCTTTTGATTTAAGAAACTAAAGCTGATGTGTACAGTCTTCAAAGTGGGGCTAGAATTTTAAACCTCTTTTGCTTTGGCTGATGGTATGGAATGATTGAAGAAGTGCAAAGGTACCCTATGATATGCTACTCTTGATTTTAACGTAATCGGTAGGTTTAGACTAGAGCTTGTGTAACATGTTTCATTCATACCCCTTTAGGATTCTCTTGCACTCTTTCCTCAAGGTTCACCATGAGTAGTCCAAAGTAAGTCTTGTCCAAAAAAAAATTAAAAGCCTTATACGGGGCAATTCTTGCAACCTCAAGGCTCAAGCTTTATTCTTTCATCTTTTGTTCTTTTTCTTTTGATCTTATGGTTACAGATGTACTCCCTTCTTTTAGCCACAGTATTATTATGCTCTCTCCATAACTTTACAATTTCGTTGTTTTTTAATTAACTGTTAATCAAACTAAAAGTACGTTTGTTCTTTTCTTCTGGTTTGGGGAATTGTTTATTCAATTTTCGGGGTATATTACAATAACTTTTCAATTTTCGGGGTGTTTGTTCTTTTCTTCTGGTTAAATAAGCATGTCTCAAAGTTTCGTTAAAAATTTACATATTTGTATAACAATTTTCATAATTTTTGTTCAATCTTGACCGATATCGATATTTCCATAAAAATTTATGTATTTTGAGACCCGATATTTCAGAAGTGATCGAAGTTTAACACCTTGCTTACAATATCCCAAAGGAATTAACAGCATCAATTAGAATAGTTGCTTCATTTACTTTTTATCTTTAACATCACCGACCTGTTCTCTGTAGATAGGTATTAGCTGACTAGAGTCAACTGTCCAGCTCATCAAGTTTTGTTATTGTCCTGTATAAAAGGCAATTGTGCTTTCATTCAATGCATATACAGACAAATAGAAATCAGTTCTCTCCAGCTTTTTTTCGTTTGGTCTTCTTCGATTCACACACATCCTCTGTTTCCATGGAAAGGTTACGTTACAATAACTTGGGGGAGATGGAAGAGGGAGAGTTAACCCATCCTCCCAGGTAAGTCGTCATTTGTTTTTCTAATGCATACATATATATATATATATATATATATATATATATATATATATATATATATATATTACAGCTTTATTCACGAATATGGGGGATTTGATTGAACTGTCGAATGAGATCACCATTAGTTAATTACATCAAGAATTATTATTTTGAGATATATTGTTCAGGTTGGTTTATACGAAAACCAAAAAGGGTAATCAGAAATATTTATTTTAAGATGACTTTCGTTGAAGAAAAGTAGGAAAACCACTTACTAATGCAATGTTTATATTTCAGGACTATCGCTGAGATTATTATTCATGTTCTCGAACGTCTGGCCGATATCGAGGGGTTAGTATATATGCATATAACTTTTGGTCGAAAGGTTCATTATTGTTTTCTTATATATATGTTAAACTCTTAATTTATGCCTATATTGAAATCAAAAGGACAAACTAACCTGTAGTTGTTTATATTTCAGGACTCTCATTGGGATTATCGTGAGGTTAGTATATGTATATACATACCTTTTGGGGTTTTCCTTATAGTGTAGCTAGTACTTAGCTTGCTAGTCTTTTTTTATTTTATTTTATTTTATGATTTAGGTTTATTGGTTCTCATTATTCATTATTGTTTTCTTATATATGTTAATTAATTTAAAGAAATTTATAATAAAACTCATTTCTTATATTGAATTTTTATATAAATCCTAAAACCTATAAATTGAAGAAAAAAACCAAAAAAAAGTAAGCTGTAATATTTTTTTATTTATAATTTGAATGATGTGTGAAATACGATTATTATCCTTTGCGTTATGATTTTTAGAAAAAAGAACATTGATGGTATTGTTTTAATTTCAGAATTTTCAAGGGCTGTGTGATATATTTAGTCCATTTGAAAAGTGAAATTAATTTTTCCCAAAGATTTTGGTATTGTAGAATTTTTCTATATTTTGGGCTTTAAGAGCTTACTTGTGAAAACCCTATTAATTTATGCCCATATATTAAGCCAGTAAATACAAGAAGTCAAAGGGACAAACTAACCTGCAGTTATTATTTCAGGACTATCATTTGGAATAGGCTTATTATCACAAAAGGTCCCTAAGGTTTACGAAACTATCAGATTTCATCCTTAATGTTTTTTTGTGTCATTAGTGGTCCTCAAGGTTAGTATGTATGATCACAAATGGTCCCTGCCGTTAGATTCCGTCAAAAACTCTGTTAGTTTGCTGATGTGGCATATATATATATCACAAAACATCCCTGAGGTTTACACACCTATCACAAATGGTCCCTGCAAATTTTTTAAATTTTTTAAATTTAAAATTCATAAAATTTTGGTTTTATTTTTTAAATTTTATGAATTTTAAATTATTTTAAAATATATATTGTATTTTAAATACACATGACACTATATTATTTTAGATGTGGGCTCCACATAGATGCCACATCAACAAACTAATGGAGTTTTTAAAAAATAATTTAAAATTCATAAAATTTAAAAATGAAAAAAACCAAGGGTTTAGGGATTATAAATGGTCCTTAAGGTTAAAATCCTTATATAAATGATTTTTTCATTTTTAAATTTTATGAATTTTAAATTATTTTAAAAAAACTTCATTAGTTTGTTGGTGTGGCATATATGTGGAGCCCACATCTTCAAAAATATAGTGTCATATGTATTTAAAATACAATATATATTTTTAAATAATATAAAAAAGAAAACCAAAATTTTATGAATTTTAAATTAAAAAATTAAAAAATTTCGCAAGGACCATTTGTGATAGATGTGTAAACCTTAGGGATGTTTTGTGATATGTATATATGCCACGTCAGCAAACTAACGGAGTTTTTGACGGAACCTAACGGCAAGGACCATTTGTGATTATAGATACTAACCTTGAGGACCACGAGTGACACAAAAAAACATTAAGGATTCAATCTGATAGTTTCGTAAACCTTAGGGACCTTTTGTGATAATAAAGCCTTTGGAATATTAAGAATGTTGTCGCAGATGTGGCTGAATTCGTGAGGTTAGTATATGTATATACCCTTTGGCAGTTTTTTTTTGGTTGAAAAATTCTACGATTGCATTCATAATTTAACCAAAAAAATCAATGGCCACAAATGGACAATACAAACTAGCTACAAAAAACCCTTATAATAACGGAGCAATCTAAAATAAAAAAAATGTAGGGATCCCTTTAGTTTTTTGACATGTGACAAACCACTTAACAACACTTAACTTCATCACCCCATCCTCCCCTCCGACTTAAGCCCTCTTGGATAGAACCCAGCCCGACCACCACCACCCGTCTTGCTCCTCTCTCTCTCTCTCTCTCATCCAAATTCTCTTATGTGCTTTAAAAGGGTTGCAACGAGTCTGAATCTTCCATATACATTATTTGATGTTTATCTACGGTGTTGGTGGTTTCAAAAGGCATCTTCCCAAACGGCTGTTGCCCACTGGAACTCCAGCTCCTCACCCTTTGATGAATCTGATGACAATTATGTTACTGTTTGCACCACAAATACCAACTTCCAACAACTCCAATACAACCTATTTCTTCTCTGAATTAGATACCTTGCGATTGATAGCAACCTCAACAGTATAAGAAATGAACCCAATTTGGGATTTTCCTTCTTCCACCAGTTGAAGGGAGATGAGTTTCCAACAAGATATTCCACGAATCTTATGCTCGTGAGGTTTAGGTTGGTTGGGGAAGGGTGGAGTTGGTCTGTGCCCCAGGGGGGGTGTGGGGTGTGAAGGGAAAACTCTACAACCAAAATTTGAGAGTATAAATCACCTAGCAAGCCATATCTAATATGAAATCAAAGTAAGAGCAGAAGTATTAAATAAACTAGGGATTCATGCAAATCTCATTTGGTCCAAATCTTTAAGTCTATGAAAGTGTGCACCAAAGACCCTCTAAATCCTATTTGAGAGAAAGATAAGATGTTCTTACCCTTGGAGCGAATCTTCAAACCAAGAATGGTGTTCAAGTAGAGGGAGTGGTCCCTTTCTTGTTGGCTCTCCCTTTGATGTTGATTCTCCACCTTATAGCTCTCCAAATAGGTACAAAGATATGCACCTCCACAAAGCTCTTCACCAAGGATTGAATGGGATGAGAGAATGAGTAGACAACAAGTGAAGAGTGGTTCTAGCACCCTCACTTAATGTGATAGATTCAAGGGGTTAGGGAGAAAGAGTTCGATGTTTTCTCTCTTCCAATTTCACCAACTTGAAAACCCTAGGATGATAGGATTCCATAACTACACACTTATAGGATCAAAAATGTCACAAGAGTTACAAAAATGCCTCCAAGCCCTAGTGTAGCCACACCCCCCTTTTGTGTGTCATCTTTTGCTATCTTGGTCCAACACATTAATCATATAATGTGTCACATATGTGCCTAAGTTCATATGGTCAAATCCCTTTTGAATTTCCAAGTCATATGGGACCTTTAATTAAAGTTTCATAACTTTAATTGAATAATTAAATTAATCTAATCAATTTAATTACTCTAGTGACTTGACTAATTCAATCACTCACTTGTCTAATGAGTGTAGGTCCCGGTCATCCTTAGTTGACCAAGTCAAAGTGTCATGTCAACCATTTGACCTTTGACCTTTGACTTTCACATTGACTTTGACCAAGTCACAAAATCATTCATTCTCTTCATACTTTCCCAATAAAGGAGAAGCAGTGGGTATGAATGATTCACTCTGAATCAAGTGTGAATTGTATCCCTCTATAAAATTCTTGCTATTAGCGAAGACTAATTATAATTAGTCCTTATAGGGCTTCCACAAGCCATGAGTGACACCTAGCAGCATGTCATAGCTACCAAAGATAAAAAGAATTCATTTAGAGAACCTAGTCAGTTTGTGATTACAATGCAATTCGATCCTTCTCTAATTCAATACTCTATGTCATATTCTCGGGATATGGTAAACTTGTGTCAAAATCCCTAATATGACATCTCTTGATTATATGATTCAATTTGATGAAATTGCAAACGTTCTTGTTTCAATTTCCATCCAATACTTTGCCCAAAGATTCACGAAATCATATCTTTAGAGTATTCTCTCTTCTTACTAAGGGCAGAGATTCTTTGTTTTACATTCACCTGTCTCTGCGTACACGTTGAGAATCCTAAGGAACACCTTTAAGTCACATCATTTTGATACAACTGTATAGTGCTCTCAAAGAGAAACAAGATATACACAAGGCAACTGTGATGTCTTAGGTCTAAGGATTAATTTGCATTATCACAACTTAGAATTCTTTGTTTGACACTTGTGAGTAAGACTTCCATACAAGAATTCTAGAGTTGATCGCGTTTAGTGGACTCCATCTTCTACAGAGCACCTACACATCTGTCTCAATGTCTCTATATGAATGACTTGAGACTAGTCATCCTCCCAATTGAGTAGATATAATGTGTACCAGTCTTTGCGGGTCACTATTGTCCAATTGGTGATCTTATGACCAGGAACATTTTAGCATACGATATTTATATGTATGGAAAGGTCTCGTGCATCTAACTTCTTTAGACCACTTTCCATTTATATCTTAATTCATGGACTTGTTACTTTGTGTACTTTATGTATCTAAAGCAACACTCTTGCCCCTTTGATTATTATATATTATTTCCTTAGAATTATTCATTTTATATTGGCTTCTAGGGCATATATCTAACATGATGGGGTTGGGGACAATGTGAAATTTGAGTCACTTTAAGTTCCGGGGACAATATGAGAGAGAGACCATAATTTCAAAGGCATTAGTACAATTTTTTTTTTTTGGTCAAAGCCATAAGTTACATACAAGCCAAATACAAAAATCAGAATAATAAAAACAAAGGCCCAACCAAACAAAATAAAAGCCCAATCCAAAATACAAATAATTTAGGCCCAAAGCATAAAATTCCTGGAATCAAACCCTAGAAATAAGAAGCAGTTGCCGCCACCAGAAGAAGGTCCATGAGAATCGACAAAAGGGATCTGGAGAGCATGGGTTTGAAGGAGCTAGCCACCACCATGCATCAAGCTCAAACGATCCATGTATTTGTCAAAATTGACCATTAAACTATAGAGCCCACACCTCCATATCAAAATCTCATATTCGATGATGGATTGTAAAGGAGAAGCAATTGCAGCAAACCAGGTGACAACCATGAAAATCCTATGGAAAGATGAGGAGTTTTGGGTTTGAGACATGTAAAACCTTGATTTAGCATTAGTGCAATTAAGCTTTGATTTTATGTAAAACCTTTTTGTCGTTGAGTTTAAATAATATATATATATATATATATATATAGAAATTCTCCTATGCGGATATCCGGAGGTTATTATTGTGCGAACGCCATGTATTTTGTACTACCCCTCCCTACTTTCCTACCTGTTTACAATAGCATCCGCACAATAATAACATGCGGACATCCGGATAAGAGAATAACTGTATATATATATATATATATATATATATATATAATCCCCTTCCATTGAGGGATCCCTCAAATACACCATTCCCCTTACAAATTTTTTTCAATGATCTAAACCATCTATTTTTTAAGTCTAAATTCATAGATCATCCTTGCAAAAAATTAGACAAATCGAAAACCATTTCGACATCCAACTGTGTCCTACAAAATCAATGAACATGGTGCTTCAAAGAAAATACTAAAATTTCAATAACTCAATTGAGTGGTGAAATGATATTGTATTCAACTGATTTTTTGTATAGATGATCTTTGAATGATTATTTAAAAAATAGACGGTTTAAATTAGTGAAATACAATGCGGAGTGGGCCCTACAAGGGCGTCCCTCCAAATAAACTTATTTGAAGGATCCCTCAATGGAAGCTATATATATATATATATATATATATATATATGTTAGAGCATCCACAGTGGGGGGGTGTAAATTCGGGGGTGTAAAGCCACTTTTACATCCCCTTTACACCTCCGGGGGGTGTAAATATGTTTTTTGCTCCAGTGGGGGGTGTAAATTCGGGGGTGTAGCCGTGGGTCCCAGCCTTTTATGTTGACTTTTCTTCATTTTTCTTCTCTTTTCTCGGGTGGGTCCCGCCTGCAAGAGATGTAAAAATGTATGTAAATATACATTTTATTTTACATCCCCATGGTGGTGATGTATATTTACATCCATTTACATCTCACCATTGGAGACCATTCCGATGACTCGGGGTGTATATTTAACATACACCCCTATATACACCCCCCCACTGTGGATGCTCTTAGAGTCTTGATTGCTAAAACACAATCGAGAGTCCTTTTCCCCTTCTTCCATAAACCTCTCCTTCCTCTCCTTCCAACCAGAACCCCTCTAATCCAGTGCAAATAACTTCTTTGATTCTAGGGGAACGCCTTGGAATCATCCCATTTTGGCTAATAAATCGGACCTCTCTTCCCCCATCAAGTTGTGAAGAGTTTTCCCCTAGTTTTAGGCTGGGCTTTTGCTCCCTTGCCTCTTTGGCAAGCTTTTCTCTCCCCCTAGGTGTTTAGGGGTTGCTTCTCGGCCCTTTGGCTTGATTTTGGTTTGATCTTAGTAGATCTCCACCTTTGCCCTCCTATTATTTGTATTTTTGAAATTTAAGGGTTTGGTGCTTACTCTTCTAAGTTCTCTTTTATGTGGAGGTGGAGTTGATGGGATCTACTATCCTTTGGTGTTGTGGGATCATGAGGGGGGCTGGAGATACTGTGACTTTCTCTAAAATGTCAAGGTGAAATTTGAGTGGTAATACTCTTTCACTCTCTGGTGTTTCCAATCCCAAAGAAGTTTCAGACGTGGTTGTCAACATGATTTCTGTTCAACACTGGTTCCTGAGTTTTTTGGATCCTGTCATCTTCAACTCTGTGTGAGTTGAGATTTAAATACATGTGGAGTTTGCTTGTGAATTTTATTGTATATATTTTCTATTTTCTTGTTTGCAAGAACCCTCCTATGGGGCAGTATTCCTCCTGTGTAATCTTGTAATTGCCTCTAATATTAATGGATCTTCTCTATTCTAAAAAAAAAAAAAATTAATTAAAAAAATAATAAATTTCAGAATACGGATGCGACTAAAAGTCGTCCGTACATATGATTCGTTTTTCTTTTCCCTTCTGACTTCGTTTCTTATCAGCAAATATTTCAATGAAGGCGACCGTGTCAATGATGGAAGGAAAGAGAAGGGAATTCTTTGGTGCATCTTCTTCTCTTCATTGACGAGGAAAAATGCATTTATAATATAATGTATTGCAGTGTCAATAGATCCTGTGTTCTTTTACATTCCAGTCATCGATGAGAAGAACAAGTGCCTTGGAATCGACAAAAGGTTGAAGACTGTAGCTCTTTGGTTGCGAGCACTTCCTGATGCCGCTTTCGCACTGCAAACTATAAATTCTGTGCTTAGAATATTTAAAAGGGCGCGCGCGGTCGACTGTTTTGAAATACTTCTCCTCAGCTTTATGAGTATATTTATTGGTATATTAATTGGCGCTGTCCTTATCCTTCCCATCCCACAGGTAAGAGACTGAAATCTCAACTTTTGTTGCTTAAATAATGCAAACGTTGGAGTTTTTTTTTTTAATTTTATTTTTTATACATGCAAACGTTTGAGTTCCTAAATAAGTTTTTAATACCTATTTCATGCTAAAAATATTTTTAAATGTTTTTTAATACCATTTTAAGTCTAAATTCAATGGAGACCCTAAGTCCTCCCAAACTTTTGAATATAAAAAAAAAAATTTAAAACATACACACCAAATTTTAAAAAAAATTATAATACATGTATAATACACATAAGATGAAAAGGTTTGCACAAAAAGGGAAAGTTTCAGACTTTTGATAGGAAAGATAACCAAGAGATATATATATACATCAGCGAGAATAAATATATACTAGAATTTTTACACAAAAGGTTCTAGAGAGGTATCGAAGAAAATAAAAGAAAATTCCTAAAGCATAATATCCATGTTCATTGCAAGCTGTCCATGCCACATCAACTGTTGGAGCAATCTGGGTGTATTGAGCAATCTTGTTTTCAACGGCTATTATATTGACCCTTGACTGGGTGTGCTGAGAGGTGTTGTTAATTTGCTGATGAGGGAGGTATTAATATTATAGGATACACATAATCTACCTAAACAAAAGGTCAAAATGAAGATCACGTGTGTAAATGAAGAAAATGCATGAGCAGAAAATTGATTTTAAAACTCACAAATCGTATTCTCCTTTATTAGTATGCAATGAAGAAAGCCAATAGGAAGACAAAAATTAATATACCATCACATGCATAAAACTCACAAATCGTATATATTCTCTTTTGCCCGCAATAGCTATTACGATCAAGGTCTAAAATATCAATGATATCGGAAATATCAGTAGTCCAAAAACACGGAAATTTCAATGGAAATATCGGGATATTATTGATATTGATAAAAATTGAATAAAAACCACGGAAATTGTAAGAAAAACTTGGAAATTTTTATTGAAACTTTGGAGAATGTTTATTTAGTCAATTATCTATTAGTTTATCACAAAAACTTAGAAGGAAATGCATTGCATGATGGAGTTAACTGATTTAAGTTGATTATATAACAAGTTGGCAAACACTGTGAGTGTAGAAAATATGTAGTAATTAATGAAAAAAGATTAAACACACCATAATCATTTATATATAATGATTTACTAAAATATTTTACACTTTATACATTGCATTGTAAGATATATGCGTGACTTAGTACCACATAGAGTTCCTATGAGGTTCAAAATTTTCACTATCTTCATCATCTCTATGTGTAGAGTAAGTTCAAAATTTTCACTATCTTCATCATCTCTATGTGTAGAGTAAGTGTACTGTAAAGAGTAGTCATCAAATGATAAATCCCCAAAATAGTTTTGCTTGTAATTGTTAACTTGCCACCCATATGGATCTGAGATTGGTTGACATCGTCGATAAGCAAAATTATTTGAAGATTGAGTCTCGGATTCTTTCCATGAGCCGCTTGATTCCATCCCAAAAGGAAAGGTCAAAGATTCATTCTCATGTGAAAATTTGATTCTTGCAAAAAGAATTCAAAACAAAACAATATAAATATAAATATTTTAGCATATTATCAAAAAAACATAAGTGATATGGTGGTTAAGGCGTTGGAGGAGTAAAATGGGAGGGGTTCAAATCCCCTTTGTGTTTTTTTTTCTCCCTTTTTTTTTTCCTTTTTTTGTTTCCATTACATTTCAATATTTTCAATATTATATCGATATTACAGCGATATTTTGACAAAATATTGCTGAAGTGTGAGCGAAATTATCGACATCGATATTTTCCGATATTATCGATATTTATATATGTGCATGAATACGTTCCGAAATATCCATGATTCGAAAAAACGATAATATCCTCGACATTTCGTCGATATTATCGATATTTTAGACTATGATTACGATAATAGGAAAATCAGTCAAGGTCAACCTTGTCTTATGCGTACATGGTTAGATTTTGCTTATTGACTGGTTTCTAACCAGCTGTTTTTTTTCCCAATTGGCAATAGTAGTTTTCTTTTTCAAGTCAGGAGGCTCTGGACATTTCAGCCAAAGAGTGACCACCATGAACGTGTTTCTTGTTATGCATTATCTGGCAAGGGTTTTCCTAATCTACATATTCAGTAATTATCTCAAGTACAATACCAAAACACGGGTTCAAGCTGCATTCAAGTTTTTCTTCTACGTCCTTGCTAGTCATGTAAGTTCTATCTTCATCGCCATAACTCATAAATCACAATTTTATATCATATCTTTAGTTTTGTAACTACTACTTGACTAAGGGCTCGTTTCGGACCATAATTACTTATAGGAAAAGCACATTCCACGTGCTTCTCCATATAATCATTCCCAAACGAGCCCTAACACTAGTAAAAAAAAACCCCTTGCGCGACCAAACACAATTCGTCGCACAAAGTGACTTTGCGCGACGAAAATTAAACTTTGTCACGCAAAGTCTTACGCGACTAAATTTTGCGCGACGAAATACAAATCGTCGCACAAAGTCACTTTGCGCGACGACAAAGCATCGTCGCGAAAAGTAACTTTGCGCGACGAAACACTTAAATTCGTCGCGCAAAGTCTTGTGCGACGAAGTGTGGTTCGTCTCGTAAAGTCTTTTCAAAAATAAATTAAATAAAAAATTATTTTTAAAAATCTATGCATGACTTTGCGCGACGAAAGACAATAATTCGGTGCACAAAGTCTTGCGCGACGAAGTGTCATTCGTCTCGCAAAGTCTTTACAAAAATAAATAAAATAAAAAATTATTTTTAAAAATGTTTGGATGACTTTGCGCGACGAAATAATAATCTTCGTCTCGCAAAGTGTTTACAAAAATAAATAAAATAACAAATTATTTTTAAAAAATTTTGGATGACTTTGCGCGACAAATAATAAACTTCGTCTCGCAAAGTTTGTACAAAATAAATAAAATAAAAAAATTATTTTGTTAGAAACATATATTATTGTAGTTCGGATTGGGTTTTTGTTAGAAAATATATATTTTAAATTTAAGATCGAATTGGTTCATTGTACTCATATAGGGTCAAGGAGTGTAGCTGTAAAAAATCATCAAAATCGAAATTGAAATAACCGTTAAATCGTGAATTTTCGTTTATTACCGTCGAAAATTTTTGTCCTATTACTTGATCTCTGAATGTTGATTTTTTCCGATTTTTGGCGTATATGATCTCGAAGTATAAACAAACAAGTTTGACGGTTGGATCGTTGAAAATAGTTTCATAGAATACATATGCCATCAAAACAATATATTCACTAACAATTAAGAGTTTATTTATACTTTTGTTAAATGTAACATAAGATTTTGTGGTATCCACTAGTGTAAATATTTTAAATTGACAATCGAATTGATTCATTGTATTCATATAGGGTCAAGGAGTGTAGCTATAAAAAATCATCAAAATCAGAGTTGAAATAACCGTTAAATCATGATTTTTCGTTTATAACCATCGAAAAGTTTTGTTCTATTACTTAATCTTTGAATGTTTATTTTTTCCGAATTTTGGCGTATATGATCTCGAAGTGTAAACAAACAAGTTTGACGGTTGGATCGTTGAAACTAGTTTCGTAGAATGCGTATGCCCTCAAAACAATATATTCACTAACAATTAAGAGTTTATTTATACTTTCATTAAATACAACATAAGATTTTGTGGTATCCACTAGTGTAAATATTTTAAATTGAAGATCAAATTGAGTCATTGTATTCATATAGGGTCAAGGAGTGTAGTTGTAAAAAATCATCAAAATCGGAGTTAAAATAACCGTTAAATTGTGATTTTTGTTTATAACCATCGAAAAGTTTTGTCCCATTACGTGATCTCTGAATATTTATTTTTTCTGATTTTTGGGGTATACGATCTCGAAGTATAAACAAACAAATTTGACGGTTGGATCGTTGAAACTAGTTTCATAGAATACATATCCCATCAAAACAATATATTCACTAACAATTAAGAGTTTATTTACACTTTTATTAAATATAACATAAGATTTTGTGGTATCTACTAGTGTAAATACTTTAAATTGACGATCGAATGCAGTCATTGTATTCATATAGGGTCAAGAAGTGTAGCTGTAAAAAATCATCAAAATCAGAGTTGAAATAACCGTTAAATCTTGATTTTTCTTTTATAACCGTCGAAATGTTTTGTCCCATTAATTGATCTCTTAATGTTTATTTTTTCTGAATTTTGGCGTATATGATCTCGAAGTATAAACAAACAAGTTTGACGGTTGGATCGTTGAGTAGCTTTAAATTTGTTTATTTTGAACGTATAACACTTAAGAAATTGAATAGTATATATATTTATTAGTAGCTTTAAATTTTTAAAAAATATTTGGTAGGGCAAAAAAATGGGAATTTTTTAAAAAAAAATTTACAACTTTGCGCGACCAATATATAATATTTCGTCGCGCAAAGTATACTCTAAAAATTTGGGCGGGTACCAAAAATGGGAAATTTAAAAAAAAAAAAGATTACGACTTTGCGCGACCAATATATAGTGTTTCGTCGCGCAAAGTATACTTTAAAAATTTGGGCGGGTACCAAAAATGGGAATTTAAAAAAAAAATTTCAACTTTGCGAGACCAATATATAATTATTCGTCGCGCAAAGTATTCTCTAAAAATTGGGCGGGTACCAAAAATGGGAAATTTTAAAAAAAAAAATTACGACTTTGCGCGACCAATATATGTTTTTCGTCGCGCAAAATGTACTCTAAAAATTTGGGCGGGTACCAAAAATGGGAAATTTAAAAAAAAAAAAATTACGACTTTGCGCGACCAATATATGTTTTTCGTCGCGCAAAGTTTTCTCTAAAAATTTGGGCGGGTACCAAAAATGGGAATTAAAAATAAAAAAAATTTCGACTTTGCGCGACCAATATATAATTATTCGTCGCGCAAAGTATATATTCTAAAAATTTGGCGGGCACAAAAAATAGGATTTCTAAAAAAAATTTCGACTTTGCGCGACCAATATATAAGTATTCGTCGCGCAAAGTATTCTCTAAAAAATTGGCGGGCACCAAAAATGGGATGCGGGAATATTTTGGTCGCCCAAAACTGAAAAAATTTGGAGGGCACCGAAAATGGGAATTTTTTTTTAAAATTTTTTTTAAACACTTTGCGCGACGAATATATTATTTCGTCGCGCAAAGTGATACGTTCTTTAAAAGCAAAATAACTCCTCCACCATTTTCTCAATGTCTTCTAAATCCTACCATTTCTCTCTCTTTCCCACTCCCCAAATCCTACCATTTCTCTCACACTCACTCCTCTCACTTAATCTCTCATCTCTCTCTTCACTATCTCTCTCTCTCTCTCTCTCTCTCTCTCACTCACTCTCTCATCTCTCTTTTCATCATCTTTCACTCTCACTCACTCTCTCATCTCTCTCTCACTATCTTCTCTAATTCTCTCACACTCACTTCTCTGTAAATTTTAATTTTTTTTCATTAATATGTGTTTTTGGAGTTAGTTTTGAGTTTATGCCAATTATTTGTCATTATTTTATGTTATTGTTTTGTTATTTGACAATATTTGTTTTTTTTTTTTTTGGTAGGGAATTGTTGAGGCTAAAGTTGAGGATTTGATATAAGATGCTTGTAGATTTTATTATTGTACGTTGTTAATTTAAGTGTACATTTTGAATATTATGTATATTGGATAATTTGACCACTATTTTTCTTATGTAATTTTATTTTGAATATGTCAATTTAAATTAAAGTAATTAAGAAAAATAAAATCATACAATTAAATTAAATTTAAAAAATTAATATAATGAAATTGATATAAGAGAAATAATAATAAAAAATGTCAAAAACCTTGCGCGACAAAATATTTCGTCGCGCAAACTATTGAATTAGTTTATTTTAGTTTAAAATTTTCAAAAAATAAAAAAAATGAATAATTCGTCGCGCAAAGTACATTTGCGCGACATTAACTTTCGTCGCTCAAAGTTGATAATATTTGTCGCGCAAAGTAGATAATATTCGTCGCGTAAAGTAATTAGTATTCGTCGCGCAAAGTTGTTATTTTCCGTCGCGCAAAATTGTTATTTTCGTCGCGCAAGTTGTTATCCTTCGTCGCGCAAAGTGGCTTTGTGCGACGAAGAATTTTCGTTGTCGCGCAAACCCTTTCTTTACGAGTTTTGTGCGACAGAACTTGAGCGACCAAAATTTCGTCGCGCAAACTTTGCGCGACGAAATTTTCCTTTGCGCGACCAAAAATCATTCGTCGCGCAAAGTGTTTTTTGTAGTAGTGAAAAATGATAATGTAAGGCTTGTATCTAACAAAATGGACCATGTTCTTCACTTTGTGCATTGGCAAGGACCACAAGTTTTTCACTTAAACCAAAAATTATTTTTAGTTAATAATTTATTTATTTGTCTATAAGCAAAACTTTTACCATTAAAAAGTATAAATATAGCTAATAGGGTCTAGTCCAATCAGAAGGGACCTTGACTTGCAGACCAATTGTCTCTGGTTCAAACCCCCAGGACACCTTGGTAGTGTGTGTGTGTGTGTGATAAACCATTTCCCCTTGTACTTTAGACTATTGCTTATATATATATATATATATATATATATATTTAAGAAGGGAAAATTTGCATAAATGCCACCTAAACTTTTAGGCATGTGCATCAATATTAATTTTTATTTTTAATCATCTGAACTTTGTAAAGTGTTGCAATATACCAACTATGTCTAACTCCGTTAAATTTAAGGGAATTTTCATCAATTAATTATAACTAAAAATAATTATTAAAAAAAAGTTAACCTTTATATCAGACATCCCCTACCCCTTACCAACGCCAATTGTCATCCACCCTAAGCATTCCACATTGCTGGATGGAGGGGAGGAGAGATCCTTGAATAGAATGTGTGATCTTTTATTTATGTTTTGGTCCTTGTGAATTGCAGTAAAAAAACCTTTACAATAATGACTTATACTAGTTGTGAGAATATCATTCTCTCGGTTTTGGCAACACGAGAATTGCTTGACTCTTGCCTGCATTTTTTTTTTTTTTTGGTCTGAACCATGAGGTGGTTCTGGATGGGCCCCAACTATGGGTGGCACCTTTAAGCCTTAACCACAACCCAGACTAATCCCCACTCACACCGGATCGGCCCGTAAGGGGTAAAGTGTTGGCCAAAGTGGTGACTCCGTACGAGAGCAAGGATCGAACCCCTGACCTCTCTTAAGGAATGAGAGTGCCGAACCAATCACACCAACCACCTTGGTTATGCCTGCATTTTTTTAGTGTGTAGATCAGAATATAGCCTAACAGTTGTAACGTTTTTGGGCAGTATATATTTTATTAATTTCTCATGCTTGGCAACCACAGAGATACATGGACATATGGGGTTGTTGATCCCAATAGTCGAACTGCAGTATTATTTGAAATTGCTCGTAGATATGCTCTTTTGATGCATTCGGGTTCGATTCCAAGAAAGATGATTATTCTCTATAGTGAATTGACGGAAATACCTTTACACTTTACAGAAATTTTAACGGAGTTAGACGTATAGGTGGTGGATTACAACACTTTACATAGTTTAGATGGTTAAAAGTAAAAATTAAAAGTTCATGTGGTAATAGCGCACATGCCTAAAAGTTCAAGTGCTATTTATGCAAATTTCCCTAAAAAAAAGTATAAATATAAATTAATAAAATAAATGTCAGCATAAATCATAAAAGATAATAACCACAAGCATTCTATATAGGATAATAAACATAAGCATTCCACATTTATATACCACATTGTGTACCATTTTTTCTTTTTTCTTTTTTATTGAGAAATTCTTGAATTGCATTCATAATTCGGCCAAAAAAGCCATTAGCCACAAAGAGCTAATACAAACTAGCCACAAAGGGCCATTACAATAACGGAGCGGTCTAAAATCAAAATTAAGACAATTTGATGCGCCTCCAATAACGATCAAGCGGGATAGAAGAAACTCTTGCATAGGCATCCCAACTAAGATTGCAAACTCAAAACAATCAAAAAGAGATAAAGCTTGAAAAAATAAAGTCATAACAATACAAATAAAACTCTCACAAATGAGAGGTGAAAAGCTCTCATAAAATGAGAGCTGAAAACTACATAGAGAACCCAAAGAGTCCCTATATGACTTATTCTGAACATAAAGAAATTGCAAAAAGGATGGTGGTGGAGATCCTCCATTGAAACGCAGGTGAAGATTCGATGCCGAAATGCAATGCTAGGAGGAAAATCATAACAAAACGAAGACAAATAGGGAAAAAATTTTGTCTTTGAAAATGAGGGGAGAAGAGATGGAGGAATAGAAGAGGGGAGAGGGGAGGAAGAACAATGGCTTCCTCCCCCTCAAAATGAAAACGGCTCTAGGAGGGTTTTTTGGGAGAGAGGGGAGAGTGCGTAGCACTTCACTAATAGAGGGTAGTTGTTTAGACTCAAAGTAATGCATCTGCATTTACTATGGAAGGCCCAACTCTCAATCTCAATGTGGAAGTAGAGTTGTAAGTCTTCTCATTAGAGAGCTATAAATAGCCCTCCAAAGTATGAGGCTTTTCCACAACACATTCGAAACCAAAAGTATTTCTTACTACTAGCTTAGCTAGCATCAATGGCATCATCAAAAGCTTCCACTCTTTCTCTGTTCACAATCACTACCCTGCTCCTCCTTCTTCTCCTCCCTCTCCTCTCCCATGCAGCATCATCATTTGAGTATCTTAAGCAGGTTAAGGGGTGTCGCAAGGGTGACAATGTCCAAGGCATCGTAGACGTCAAAAAATACTTTGAAAATTTTGGTTTCTTGAATGGCCATTCCCAGAATGATGATTTTGACGACCAATTGGAGTCGGCCATCAAAACTTACCAAATCAATTACAACCTCGAGGCCACCGGAAGGTTGGATGCCAAAACTGTGTCAAACATGATGATACTATCAAGATAGCAGAATTACAAAGGCAAATAGAAAAGTGAAGAGAAGCAGAGAGAATTTCTGATGAATAGAGAGAGAGGAAACTATTGTATTTTCATTAATATTTGTCTTACACTATTACAGACCTTTATATTCAGCTATAGCTAGAAGCTGGTTCACGTTCTCTAACCTCTCTAACCTCTCTTTCTTTCACTGATCAATGCTAACAGACTTTCTTAACTGTCTAACAAGACTAACAACATTTTAACCACTTGATTCTTTAATCTCTTGACATGTGGCAAGACTAGGACCTTTGATATCTTTACATTCCCCCTCAATCGCAGGCTTGGAGGAGCCAAGCATAAGATTGGAGCAGTGGTGCTGAAATAAAGGAGCTGAAAGACCCTTAGTGAGGATATCAGCAAACTGGTCTGCAGAAGAGACATGCTGGACCAGCAAGTCACCTTTGATAACACGTTCTCTGACAAAATGATAAACAATCTGGAGATGCTTCATTCTTGAATGGAACACTGGATTTGAAGCAAGGGAAATAGCAGAAATATTATCACAATGGATTAAAGGAGGAATATGCAAAGGGATATGAAGATCACAGAACAGTTGGCGAATCCAGGCAAGTTCTGCAGCAGCAATAGCTAGAGCCCTATATTCTGCCTCAGTGGCGGAACGAGAAACAGTATGTTGTTTCTTAGAAGCCCAAGAAAGAGGACTTGATCCTAAGTAAACAATAAAACCTGAGACAGACCGTCTATCATTTGGATCACCAGCCCAGTCAGCATCACTATAAGCCTGCAGATTAAGAACACCAGGCCGAAAATGAATTCCAAAATCAAGAGTACCTTTAAGATACCTCAAGATTCTCTTAACTGCGACAACATGAGATTCCATTGGATGATGCATGAATTGACAAGCTTGATTCACGGAGAAGGCAATGTCAGGTCTTGTGAAGGTGAGATACTGCAGAGCTCCAACAATACTCCTGTATTGCTGTGGATGAGAGTAAGGCTTGCCATCATCCTTGAGCAGGTGATGATAGGGAAGACAGGGAGTAGCACATGGTTTGGATTCCTGTAAATCAACCCTAGCAAGTAATTCCTTGATATATTTAGTCTGAGACACAAACAGACCAGAAGACTGATAAGAAATCTGCAGTCCCAAAATAATTCAACTGGCCTAAATCCTTCATATCAAATTCTGTTTTCAATGCTTCAATAACTGATGTAAGAAGAGAGGAATGACTGCCTGTAAGGATGATGTCATCTACATAGAGAAGTAAGACCACAGTGCCAAGAGAAGAATGCTGAACAAACAGAGAGGGATCTGCAAGAGACGCATGAAACCCCAAACTTGGTAAAAAACTAGTAAATCTCTCATTCCAGGCACGAGGAGCCTGTTTTAAACCATACAAAGACTTCCTTAGTTTGCAAACAAAGTCAGAAGGATGAAGCTTGCTCTCAAAGCCTTGGGGTTGAGCCATATAAACCTCCTCTTGAAGAATACCACGCAAAAAAGCATTTTTAACATCAAGTTGCCTTAAAGGCCAATTAAACTGAGCTGCAAGGGCAAGGACTAAACGAACAGTGGTAGTTTTCACTACAGGACTGAAGGTTTCACTATAGTCAATACCTTCTTCTTGACTAAAGCCCTTAGCAACCAAGCGAGCCTTATGTCTTGCTATAGAACCATCTGCATTCTTCTTGATTCTATAGACCCACTTACAACCTACAAGATTCTTATTAGGTGGTAGAGGAACCAAGTCCCAAGTGTCTTGTGCATGAAGAGCCTCAATTTCCTCTTGCATAGCAGATTGCCACTCAAAAACTGTAGAAGCAGCCTTGAAAGAACTAGGTTCAACCTGAGAGAGATCAATATGCTGTACAGAGGCAGAATAAGCCTTCCTTTTGGAAATACCATTCTTAGACCTGGTTGTCATGGGATGAAGGTTCATAGGTGAAAGAGGCAAGACCACACAAAGAGTCTCAGGTTGGAAATCAGGATCCACAGGGAGAGGAGACTGTGTAGCAGAGTCTAAAACTGGAAGAGTCTGACAGGTGGCACTAGAAGGCAGTGTATGCAAAGTTGTAGTGGCTCTAGAGGTGGATGAAGGTGAAGAAAAAAGAGGCAAAACAGTGTTATGCAGAGAAATAGATGGTGGAGAAGGAGAAGGAGAAGGAGAAACAGAAATCGCAGGCACAGAGGTGTAAGGAAACACAGTTTCATCAAAGATGACATGTCGAGTCGCAAAGAACCGATTGGTTTGAGGAGAAAAACAGATATACCCCTTATACTGACCTGCATAGCCCAAAAAAATGCAAGTGCAAGTTTTTGGCTGAAGTTTGTGAGTATTGTAAGGCTTGAGTAAAGGAAAACAAGCACAGCCAAAGATTCTCAAATGAGTAACGACTGGTGCAGAACCATACATTAAGAAATAAGGAGATTTAAGTTGAAGAATTTGACAAGGCATCTGATTAATCAAATAGATGGAAGTAGCACAAGCATGAAACCAAAATTTAGGAGGTAAATTGGCAGTTTGTAACAAAGTGATTGCAGTTTCTAAAATGTGCCTATGTTTTCTCTCAGCAAGACCATTTTGTTCAGGAGTATATGGACATGACAGTTGATGGACAATGCCCTTGGTAAGAAGATAATGTTTGAATTTATTACTAAGATACTCACCACCCCCATCACTTTGAAAAACTCGAAGAATAGCAGAAAACTGAGTAACTAAGAAGGCATGGAAATAGACAAAGATAGAATAAACCTCTCCTTTATTGATCATTGGAAAAATCCAAGTAAACCGAGTACATTCATCTATGAAACTAACATAATATCTGAATCCCTCAACAGATATAGTGGGAGAAGGACCCCAAACATCACTATGAATTACTTCTAAAGGTTTGATAGACTTAACAGCTGGATAAGGAAAAGGAAGTTTGGCAAGTTTGCCTTCTAAACAAGTGGTACAAACTAATTTGGAAGTGTCTGAAGTAAAAGAAATTTGGGATTGATTTAAAAGAGCAGAAGTGATTTTGTTAGAAGGATGACCGAAACGCTTGTGCCAGAGACTGGTTTTGACTTGTTGACCAAGATAGCAGAATTGATTCTTGGGGAAAGAAGATGCTTGTGGAAGACGAGGTGGTGGAATGGATGAAATGGAGAAAGGAATAGGATACAAGCCAGCTCTACATAGTCCCTTGAGAAGAACATTCCCTGTGATCTTGTCCTGAATCCAAAAACCAAATGCATCACAAATAAATCTGCAATTGTTATCTTTACATAACCTATGAACTGATAGCAAATGTTGGGACAGCTTAGGCACATGCAAAAGTTGTTTTAATTGTAAAGAGCATTGTGGAACTTTCAAAATGGAAGAGCCAATACTAGAAATGCTCAAACCTGAACCCCCTGCAGTGGTAATAGTATTAGATCCTGAGAAAGGAGTAGCCAAGCTGAGTTGAGCCAAATCAGAGGTCATATGAGTTGTTGCACCAGGATCAGCCACCCAAAATTGCTCATGAGGTGTAGAAGAAGGAAAGTTTGCATGCATGGCACTAAGATTGGTGGAAGGAGGTTTGCCTTGATAAGAGAAGTTGCCTCTATGATAACATTGAATAGCAGAATGCCCAAATTTCCAACAAATCTGACATTGGACTGAAGAGGCAGGAGTAGAAGGTTGATTGTGTCGTTGATAACAATCAGCAGCTACATGACCTTTCTTGCTACAGATTTGACAAGTAGGAATGTCAGTGCCTGGACCAAGAATGCCAGGACTAGAAGTGGGTTGAACTTGATAAGGGCGTGGACCAGATTGGTAAGAACCACGACCTCGGCCACGACCCTTAAAATTAGAGCCTCGATTGCTAGAATAACCACCATTGTTGAACATTGTATTGGGACCATTGAAACCACCAGTGGAACCATGGAAACCAACATGATTACCATTAAAAACCCCATTGAAGCCAGAGGAAAATTGAGAAGATGGAGCAGACTTGGAGCTAGAAGGATACCCTTGAGTCTGAGAATTAGAATTACCTTCATCAAGAACAAGAGCTTTGCCTTGAAATGTCTGATTTTGAGCCATCATTGCAGAGACAAATGGAGATGCAGAATGAGTCTGCTCAAGAGTAGCCTCTTCAGCAAGCAACTGAGATCGAAAATCTTTAAGAGATAACACATTGTCTCGGCCTCGAACCATACACCTAAATTTGTTGTAGTCAGAAGGAAGACCATTGAGAGCCAAGATGACAATATCATCATCTTCAAAATAAACCCCTGCTGCAGAAAGATGGTCTCGAGCATCTTTGATCCTTTGCAGATATGCAGACACAGGTTCTGAAACCTTCTTGATAGTCTGAAGCTCACTTTTCATCTGAAAGATTCGTGCTTTGGTAACTATAGAAAATCGATCCTTTAGTTGAACCCACATATCATGAGAACTGACACATCCAATGACATAGGAAATCGCAGTAGAAGAGAGAGTAGCAATAAGCAACTGCATCAATGCTCAATCATGCATTTTCCAAACCTGATAGTCATCAGTTTCAACACCCTCAAGATCAGCGTCTGCATCAAATCGACTAGGACACTTCCTTGAGCCATCAACAAATCCCAAAATGCCATGACTCTCAAGAAGAATTTGCATCTGAAAGTGCCATGTGAGATAATTAGTATCATCAAGCTTGACTGTCACAGCAGTAGAAACCGTAGGAAGAAGAGAAGTAATAGGAGATTGAACAATCCGGAGTTGAGAAGTAGTCACCATTTGGAGAAGGCAAGAAGTAAAAGAGGAGAATCGAAGATTAAGAAGGAAGAAACTTGCAGAAAATTGAGGAGTTGAAGAAGAATTTCAGTAGTAAAAGAGGAGAATCGAAGATTGAGAAGGAAGAAACTTGCAGAAAATCGAGGAGTTGAAGAAGAATTTCAGTGAGACAATATATCAAACAGATAATAGGCAAAACGAAGAACACGAAAGAATTGTATGGATTAGAAGATAACGAAGCCAGAAACAAAAACAGAAACCAGAGAGTGCGGAAGCAGAAGATCACAAGATCACAAGATCAAGAATCCATGGCGAATGATACCATATCAAGATAGCAGAATTACAGAGGCAAATAGAAAAGTGAAGAGAAGCAGAGAGAATTTCTGATGAATAGAGAGAGAGGAAACTATTGTATTTTCATTAATATTTGTCTTACACTATTACAGACCTTTATATTCAGCTATAGCTAGAAGCTGGTTCACGTTCTCTAACCTCTCTAACCTCTCTTTCTTTCACTGATCAATGCTAACAGACTTTCTTAACTGTCTAACAAGACTAACAACATTTTAACCACTTGATTCTTTAATCTCTTGACATGTGGCAAGACTAGGACCTTTGATATCTTTACAGATACCACATTGTGGTGTGCCAGATATGATCAATGGTACCACCTCCATGATATCAAGAAAGATACCGCACCAATAGGGGCTCACAGTTTCTCAATATGCTTTCTTCCCAGGAAACCCAAAATGGCCTTCGTCTAATTATCACCTCACCCAGGGGCGGACGGATTAAGGGACAAAAGGGGTCGCTTGACCCCACGAACTGGCTGGAAAAATGGCTATGGACAGCTTGTGGAGGTCTGAGTAGACCCCATGGCAAGCAGAACGACGACCCCAAGAGATGCACGCAAAGTGCTTGACGGAAGGCCACCGCGACGAAAGGCCACAGAGGTTGTATTGTTTGCTGCTGGTGAGACCCTGAATATTACCTTAGATTGTTGGGATCGATCTCACGATCATGTAGGAGAAAACGGTTCATCAATCGGAGCCCCACAACCAAAGTTATGAATTTTAGAAGTTTTTAAGAGCTTTTAGAATTGAAGTTGCAGAGCTCTCCGAAGAAGAAGAAGAAGAAAGACACAGCATGTTTGGGTTGTAATCCAGCGCTTCTCATTTTAATTCCTTTTTGAAATGATGCATTAACAAGGCGCCACATGTCAATTTTTAATTGGACTAACATCGTAAATTCATTAAAAAGTCATATGTGCTCTAAAAAATTCATCGAAAATTATCCCAAACTTGTAATCACGTCTACTTTTATGTCGTGACTTCTAAATCACATGTACTTTTGGTTAGATTAATTGTGTAATTGACATGGATTTTGTTCATATTTGATAAGAATTTTGATAGACTAATTGTATAATTGTAAAACTCTTATTGATATTTTTTTAAATTGATATTGTTATATTGTTATATTTTCTTTTTTTTCCTTCTTTCTTTTTTCTTTCTATTTAAGTGGGTTGACGTGCAAAGGCAGAAAACATAAGTGTGTAGCTCGATAGAAAACATAGGTTTTAATTATGAATGATATTAATATTATTTAAATTTCAAGGGTATTTAGTTGTTTTGTTTTTCAAACCTTTAGCCTTTTAAAATTGTCCCTCTTTTGAAAAATTCATGGAAATTATCAAGAGGAAATTCTCTACAAAAACATTAGGAAAATTTAATATTTTAAGCTTTAAAATTGTTGTTTTTTTAATTTTTTAAAATTAATGTAGTTCCATGTTTCCTCTTTTTTTTTTTTCTTCTTTTTTAATGTGAAATAAATAAATATTTTATTTTTTAAAAATAATTGGATTGAAAATGATTCATTTGTCCTAAAAATACATCAACAGTTTAGCCTAAAAAAACTTCGACATTGTTTACACTGTGACCCTATGACCCAAGAATCTTGGATCCGCCACTGACCTCACCTATGCTTTTATGCTTTTCTTCCGGGCACCCCAAAGCAGGCCAAAGATTCAGTTAAACGTGCTTTTCAAACATGGGCCAATAACACACAGTTTACGTTCAGTCAGGTCGAAGAATATGAGACGCCAGATCTGACGATCAGTTTTGAGAGGCGCGATCATGGAGATGGGTATCCGTTTGATGGCCGAGGTGGGGAACCCGCCCATGCTTTTGCGCCAAGGGATGGGAGATTTCACTACGACGCTGATGAGATGTGGGTTGTGGGTTCTGTGAAAGGTGGCACGGACTTGCAGAGTATTGCTATGCATGAAATAGAGCACCTTCTTGGGCTTAATCATAGCTTTGTTGAAGAAGCTGTTATGTACCCCTATCTCAATACTGCAACGGTCAAGCGGAATTTGAAGCCCGACGATATTCAAGGAATTAAAAATTTATACATCATTATAAGAAAGGATCGAAGACAAAAAAGCAAACAAGTATCTCTACATAATATTATAAAATGAGATGTATCTATCTGGTTTTTTATATACATCTCTACATAATATTATAAAATGAGAGATTTATATAAAAGCATTGGAGTACTAAAAAGAACCTGCATATACATCTCTCTATAAGAAACGATAGAAGACCCAAAAAAAAAGAGATTTTCTATTTAAACCTCACACTTCTCTTAGTTCACCCCATGTTCTAAGTTTACCCCATCTTTTAATTTAAATTTTCACAATTTCTAAGAAAACCCCACTATCTTCCCAAACTACCCTTAAATACACCCCAAACTGAAAAAATAAGAAATAAAAGAGATTTTCTATTTAAACCCCACAATTTTCTTTGTTTCCAGCAAAAAAACACAAACAAATAGAACCCTAAAACCGAAATTTAATAATTTCTAGAGAAAGAGAATAACTTTACCTCTCTCCAAGAACTGTAATTGGAATTCCAACACTTGGGTATTATTGAGTTGATAATCAATAAGCCTTTCCATCAACTCCCACACATATTTAAAGAGGTAGGCTCGTCAATTTTTTATGTATTTAAAAGAGAAGAGTAATCTGACAATAGGATGTAGAGGAGTTTGTATTTTTCTAAAACTTGATATGAAGAGTGGTGGGGTGTGTGGGGTGTGGGGTGTGTGTATAGATGTACTGGGGTTAATTATTAAGTTGGATGACTTTTTTTGTCTTTTTACACAATAATAAAACTTACAGCTTAATGATTTAAGTATTGGGGTGAACAAAGAGAAGTACGGGGTTTAAATAGAAAATCTCAACAAAAAAAAAAAACCATTGAACTACTAAAAAGAACTTGCATACTTGAAGACAAAAAAAAAGCATAAGGAAGGAAACACAATGCTGGGATTCGAACTTGGGAAGGACTTGAATTAAAAACCAGGCCTTACCAACACCGCTGGCGTTACTTTATGTCAATATATCCTTTATTTTATTTATATAACCGTTAAATATGACCTGACAAAGACCAAAAAAAAAAAAAATTTGGGCCCTGGCTCAATGCGGTTGCACTTCCTGCCCTGGCTCAGGGCCGGGCCTGAAGAGGAGTCAAGATAGAGTTTTAATGGAGAAGAATAACTGCAAAGAGCGTATTCACATTATGATTTATATGTTTTCTGATTTTAGCGTGGTTTTTATTTATTTACCAAATGTATTTTAATTTTAACCTACAATAACAAATTTTGAGGTTACCTCAAATTGAAAAAGGTAGATCTCTCGCTCTCTCTCTTTTTCTTAATTCAATGGTCTATATCCTTTGGTGTATCCATACACCAAATGATTGTAGAATTTTCCATGAATTAGTTTAAATCGTTTAATTGATGAAGTTTATTATGTGCCATTCTTAAACTTCAGTTATAAGCAAATTGGCTTAACTAATGCAAGTATATATCGTTTTCCACAAACTAACAAAACTGACAAATATTGACACATGTGGAATGGTTCTTCAATCTTTCATTTTAATACCAAGAGTGGCCTTTAAGAATCCAAACAGAGACATCATATACTAGTAACCTCTTCAACAATTTTATTTTTTTCGGTCGAAGACCTCTTTAACAGTTTGAGAATGCTAAAATAGGTGAGTTACATTAACAAAATTCTCTGCAACCTCTTTCTCTCTCTTTAGAACTGACAAGTTGACATTGGCTCTTCAAAATATCTATTTTACCTTGGAAGTACAAAATCTACATTGAAAATACTAAAAACTTGCACTTTTTCTTTTCATATAATAAATACATAGACATATTTTTCACATGTTTTTGAAGAAACCCACATTATTGAAAGTGCTAAAAAACAAACATTATATTAATTGAATTGAAGAGTATGGTGATGCACAAATTATTAAAGTAGCAAATAATCCCTTTTTTTTTTCAACTAACTTGCCACATAGGTCAACAAACTCCAATTTGAAGAGTTTAATTTACTACTCATTGGAGAAAAATGAATTATTCGAATTTCGGAATTTTGTTCAAACATTGGAAAAATAACATGTCCTACCGTACTAAGAGTTACGTAGTCAATATATTTAAATCTTGTTTCATGCATGGACCCATATATTATGCTTGACCGAAGGAAGGACTTGGCCAAAAAGACTTCATAGGGGTCTCCCTTAGAATGACTACTGTTTAAGACTCAAAACGACTCTTCATAGCGTAGATCTTTCCGAGCTAAGAATAGTCAGTAGCATTACTTCTACCAAAACTGCAAATATTTCCCAAATAAAAAAGCACAAAAAAAAAAAAAAAAAAAAAGTAGCCAAATTGAAGTCGTTCCCCGGTAGCATGAATTAATGTCTTTATTAGGCAAAAAATAAATAGAAAAGATATCCAAATAAATACCATTTTTTTTTATATAAAAAAATGCTAACAATATATTTCTTGTATATTTTGGCAACCCAACAGGCGAGATGGCTCTCTCTATGTACTTTTTCAATTGATCTAATAAAATTATTTCTCTACTATGAACACTAACTTTGACTAGAAGATTAAAATTATCTCCAGCGTTGAGGTCAGTGGATCAATATGTAGCTTCGACATCTCCGGCGCGCTAGTCACGCCCATGAATCCGAACTAAGAACAAGTCTCATCATAATAGTCTTCTCTTTTTTCTTCTTCCACCCGGCGATTGTCATGTCTCCAACCGCAAGACTTAGAATACATTTACTAAGGAAGGCCCAGCTTTCAATCTGAAGGTGAAAATTAGAGTTGCACCGTCTCACGACCGTTGATGTAAGTCTGCTCATTATACACCTATATATAGCCTTCCAAGTATGAGGGTTTTGCACAGCATATCCAAAACCAAAATTATTTATTTCCCAAATATACAATGGCATCATCAAAAACTTCGACTCTTTCTCTCTTCGCAATCACTACCTTTCTCTTCATCCTCCTTTCTCTTCTCTCCTACGCAAAAGCCTCAGAAACCCACCACAAAAAAACATCATCACCATTTGAGTTCCTTGACCATCTCAAGGGGTGTCACAAGGGTGACAAAGTTCAAGGCATCCAAGACCTCAAAAAATACCTCGAAAAGTTTGGTTACTTAAGCAGCAACAATAATGGCCACTTCAATGATGATGATTTTGACGACCAATTGGAGTCAGCCGTCAAAACATACCAACTCAATTACCACCTCAAAGCCACTGGAACATTGGATGCTGAAACTGTATCCAATATGATGATGCCACGTTGCGGTGTCGCAGATATCATCAATGGTACCTCCTCCATGCGATCAGGCAAACAAAGGCACCCTCACCACCATCACCACGGAGGACACACAGTTGCTCATTATACTTTCTTCCGAGGAAACCCAAAATGGCCGGCCTCCAAGTATCACCTCACCTATGCTTTTCTTCAAGCCACCCCAGCTGAGGCCACGGGACCAGTTGCACGTGCTTTTCAAACATGGGCCGCCAACACACACTTCACCTTCAGCCAGAGCAATCAGAACCCCGATCTGACGGTGAGTTTTCACAGGGGTAATCATGGAGACGGAGCTCCGTTTGACGGGCCAGGAGGGACCATAGCCCATGCATTTGCGCCAACAAACGGGAGATTTCACTACGACGCTGATGAGCGGTTTTCTGTGGGCGCCGTGAGTGGTGCTTATGACTTGGAGACTGTGGCTTTGCATGAAATAGGGCACCTTCTTGGGCTTGGGCACAGCTCTGTTCAGGGAGCTATTATGTACCCGACTATAAGCCCTGGAGTGACCAAAGGTTTGCATGGGGATGATATGCAAGGAATTAAAGCTTTATACAACGCTTGATCATCGGTTGATCATCTTTTGTCTTAAACCTTACTTAATTTTTATGTTCACCCAAAGTCAGGATCAGGAGGAACCTTTCATTTTTCCCTTTTGTTTTTTTTGTTTTCAAATAAAGTACCTCACTTACACGTACTGAGATTTTCAAAGACAATAAACAACTAAAAGTTGTATCAGTTAAATGTTTGAATGATTTCTTCTCTGAAATTTCTTGGACTACAAATTTGATTACGTTATGTCTCGATTACAATCATTGAACATATAATTACTTTTAACGTAGTGGTGATTGTCTTATAAACCATGCCCTCACTCTCTTGTAGGGTCAACTCAATCTCGATTAATTAAGTAATCTCTTTGGATTTACCGTTTTAGCAATTCGTTTACTTGTTATAATGTGAGAATCCAAATCAAAATTAATTGGCACTACGGTGCAGCCAAGATATTATAAGTAAGCACTAATGCAAAACTTTTATTCTCTAACATGTGACTGTTGGACATGACACATGGATAATTTGACTCAAAATTATGTTTTCAAACATATGAACATATTTTATGGTTCTTCATTCTGTGATTTTAATTGAAGGACCCTCTAAGAGATTATAGAGTTGTAAACATGGTCCATTTACTAGTACATTTCCACTAAATTGGTCTTATTCCGAAATAGAGAGGGGTTTGCAAGGAGATGGACCATTGAAATCCATTGGATGATAAGACAAACTTTACAACCCAATGTTTAAGAGTTACAACGAAATGAAACGGGGTATGACCATTTTGTGATAAACTTAAACCAAAATGGTAATGTTAGGCTTATATCTAACAAAATGGACCATGTTGTTCACTTTGTGCATTGGGAAGGGACCGTACAAGTTTAGGGGCGGAACCACATTAAGGGCTACAGTGGGCTAGCTAGGCATAGAACTTTATTAAGATATTTGATGTTTAATGTGGAAGATATTTGATGTTTAATGTGGAAGATTATAGAGATGCATGTTTGATGTGTATTTACATTTTTGGCTACCAAGAGCTTGATGTGTGTTTGCATTTGTAGTTACTTTACTAAACGTTGACTTTGACCAGGAATATGCTTAGATTAATTTAGGAATTGTTTCATGCGTTGATCAGGTAGTCGATTAATTTAGGAATCTCTTTAACTTTATGCGTTTGGGTGGTCTCTTTATTTTTGTGTTCTTGCCATTTCTTCTCACTCTTTTTTTTTTCTTCCCTTTCCCGGCCGTCGTCTGGAACCTCAAGACCAAGCTAGCTACAGTCAAAGTCATGGCGTACCATACATGGAAGAGGACACCGGTTCAAAACCAATACGAAAATTTGAGTGTTATTATATCAACGTAACCCCAACGTTAATCTATATATGCTCAATATACACACCTATAAATAACAATCCAAATTTGAAGCTTGAATTGCAACACAGATTCAAAATCTGCTAAGTAATACAACAACTAGCATCAATCAATGGCATCAAAATCCCATCTTTCTCTCTTCACAATCACCCTCTTCCTCATCCTCCTGTCTCTCCTCTCATCCCATGCAACCTCATGAGTTTTCTTTTGTATTAACTAAATAGCTAAGTTAAATTTAACCAAAACTTGACTAACATTTCTGAAGATGATCTAATCATGAATAAATATTTTGTGGTTAGGTACTTGGAGGTTTTTGGTATTTCTTTTCTATTCAACGAGAGGTTTCATGCTGGCACCAATCCTGTAAAAATGCTATAAGTTGCGGAGCTACTGATTATTGCAGTGGCAGTACTTCTCGAAATATCACCTTCCTAAATGAGTTATGCCCGTCAAATCCACCAAATGCTACCGTATTTAATTTTGGAATATTTGTTGATGCCATTCAATATGGAACCACAAGATCAATGCGTTTTCCAACCAAGTTCTTTTACTGCATATGGTGGGGGGTCAGAAATCTAAGGTATGCAAATATGTATGTTAATTAAGCTATTGATAGTCTAAACGAATTTCATATACTTTTCCACTTCTAACTAAAACAGAACTTTTAAAATGGATGCCTAGTAGGATAAAAGTGGTTTAGGTATTATCAATTATTTACAAAACTATATGTCATTTTGGTTACAAGCATTTTTTTTCTCAAATAATCCCTAATTCCTAGCATTTCAAAAATCTGGAATTTATGGAACATTATTTAATTATTTTCGAAATCCCTAAAAATTCTCTAGTAAGAAAAGAGAGAGTTGAGAATGAATAGTTGTGTAGTTTTCTTCTCATTGGCACCTTTATTTTCCTATTTATGGTTACATCAATAGCGCACAAGAGACACTTTGTCTGAAGGACAGCTTGTTGGGTCCACTACAAATTTTATTTTAACAATCCAGATTATCTATTTTTCACATCTTGATTCATAAATCATCCTTGACAAATACGGTACTTCAAGAAAACATTAAAATGACAACCATTTCATTGAGTGGTAAAATGGATTCTGATTCAAGTAATTTTTTTGTAACGATGATCTTTGAAGAAATACCAAAAAAGAAAAAATAAATAAAAGGTTTGAATCATGCAGATACAATATGAATTACTCTTCCTTCTCTACCCACTATGTAGGATATATTTTCGTTTCCGCACTTCTTTTGTAATTAAGTAGATTAGTTACTCTGATATTGCCTTAGGATTGCTATAAGGTCGGAGGCCACGTAGTTCTATTGTTGATCTGCTGGTTTGTAAACTTAAAGCATGCTGAACGTTGGGATTATAAATTGCTTTTCATGCAGGTGTAAATTTTTGGGAAATGAGAATTTACAGGGGAGACTATGCCGAATTTTCGGCAGAAGTCAAACCCTAAAGAAACTTTGGTTTTTGTTAGAAGGGCAATTTGGTTAAGTGTGTTTGGCACCTGCCAGGTGACGGACACGCACAGGGTTCGGCACAGATTCCAAAGTGGAATTTGGGTCAGGTTCTGTTAAACACACTTTGGTGGTAATATAACTTAAACTTCTGTATCTCACGATTTGTACAACCTCCTTGCTACTACTTTGACATAAATGCATATCTAATGTCCATTCGGGCAGTTTTTGTCCATCACTCCATTATGAGTGACAAGGAAATTTCCATAACATCCTCCCACTTCATCACATAAAACAAATGGGAACATGGGATGCCTTCGCTTTCATATTTCTGACAATTGCACTCTATTCGAACATTTTTCCCACCAAGGTACACTAACTCCAATTATTTTGCAGTTCACCGTATTTCGTTAAAATATACAACTGTCCTTCGAAATTATGAATTATTTTTTCATGAATGAGTGTTGAAGTAGCATTGATCTCGTTACATACCAATAAAAAGCACCTATGAGTGTAAATTTGGGAGGCAAATTGTTCAAGACTTTTCAGTGTTGTTGTAAGCACTTTTTTTTATTGTTTTGGTCAAAATCATCCTTCCCCGAGGTATTCCTCATTCGTGTTATGGCCTTATCAATTGCTAGAATGCATTCAAATAACTTAACGCATTTCCTCAAGTAATATTTCACAAAATTGTTCATACACTCCACGCATTGAGTAGTGCACATACCATCGAAAATTTAGGTATGAGGCGTGATTTGGCTCACGCATCTCGTTTTGCATACATTATTTGCAACCATTCCTTTTGTTTATGTGTAGTAACTCTGTCTTTCAAAAACTCCTATTTCTTTTCAAACTCATTGGCTGTAATTGGTTCTCAAAGATATGCTTGAAATAATCTTACCAATTATTTATCCTTTAAATTATTCTGTGCATTCCTTGCCATGTGCCGTGAGCATAACCTATGATTGCACATGGGCAATACATACTCAATTGCTTTGTGCACATTGCCTTATCCTCATCCGTCAATATTGATGTTGGCTTCTTTCCTTTCATGGAAGATATGAATGTCTCCAATAACTACTTTTATGTTCCAAAGGTCTCATCAAGCAATAGGGCACAACCAACACTCGCCCAGTGGTTGTTTGAACCAATAAATAATACTAGAGGCTTGTCATACACATTGGTTTTGTATGTGCTGTCGAATATGAGAACGTCTCTAGAGGCAACATAATCCAAAAGTGAAGTAGAGTCTCTCCAAAACAAGTTAGCAAGCATATTCCCCTCATCTACACTGAACTTACAAAAGATTTCAAGATACACTGACACTTTCCCTTTCATGTAGGCGAGTGTAGTTTCAATGTCGCTATCTAACAATATTTTCGTACGTGATGCATCCAACTTCTTCCTTAAGAATCCAAGTCCTCAGCTCATGCATTAATGGATGCTTAAATTCTACACTATATGTGGCAATCCCTTCCACCACAGGTAGCCAAAATAGATCATTTACAATATTAAATAGGAGTGCTCTAGAGAAGAAAAAACGACCAATCTTTCGACAAACTTCCTTTCTTTCTTCTTGTTTATATGCTGAATTTAATGTACTTTGTCAAGCTTCTAAAGTGACAAATCTATCCATTGGTCTTTTTTTATTTAGGTTGTTCTCTAAGAGCCTCATCAACTACAACACTCCTAGTACTAGGGATTCCATATTCTTCACCCAATGAAATTTCCATACTCTGAGCCCCTCCTCATGGATCATCCCCAATCTCTCTAAGCATTTCATTTTTCTTTCTTTTTTCAAGTTGAAATTTTTTCAAAGTTGTGATACACTCTTTATTTACATGCTCATGAACTTTCTTACATGGTTGCATATCATGATGAGTTTGACCCAAATGATATTTAAGTCTAGAAATTCCTCCACTGCATCTTTGATCACAAAATGTGCATCTCAAGTATTTTTTTCCCCCTCTATTTCTTTTGCATACTTCCACGCAGGATCTTTTTGATTCATAGCTATAAAACAACACCATTAATATTTCTAAGATACAAGTATGATGCATGTACGTCAAATTTCTACTATATCACATAAACGAATAAGATAACAAATATATTGAAAAAAAATATTATACGGAACTTCAAATTACAGTTGCGAAGAATTACAGAGAAAAATAAAATGGCTTACTTGCAGTCGAAAGATGAAGAGAATTCTTGAAATTGATGGAGATTACCTAATAAGGGTAGAAATTAGGATTGTACTATATATATAAGTTCATGTGTTAATATATTAATTTAGAAAAGAAAAAAAAAAAGAAGGTAAGTAGAATAAAGCTACAACCAGCCAGTTGGAGTATATATATAAAGCAAAAGGTAGAGAATGATGAAACATTCAAAATACTATAAAATGCCCTTGGTTAATTCAAACATTAAAAATTGAAATTATTAATTAATTGAAGATAATATTGTAAATTCACATTTTTTTTATATTTAAAAAAAATAAAAATAAAAACTCAGATAATAAATTCTACTTTTATGGAACATAACTACCCATATTATCTTTTCTTAATTCTAAAAATAAAATAAAAAAAAACTCAGATAATAAATTCTACTTTTATGGAACATAACTACCCATATTATCTTTTCTTAATTCTAAAAATAAAATAAAAAAGAAAAAAGAAAACCACGCATGTGCCAAGGGGATAGTTACAATAAAGGCAAGAAAATGCAATCGAAACGACGTCGTTTCATTACAGTAAACCTTAAAAAAAAAACACATGAGTCGTCTTACACGCGAGTCGTCTTCCTCGCAGAGTCGCAGCCAATTTGCAGACTCGCAAAATTTCTTCCGGTTCAGAAGCGTCCGGATCTGGCGCGCCTTGCTCCGCCTCCTCACGCCAGCCTCGGGCGATTTCCTGCCACCTCGCTCCGACGCGCGCGAAGGCATGCCTTTGAAAACTGGTAAACTGTAGATCAGTCTACCATTTAGCAGATTAGGTGGTGAAACTTTATGGAAAACATAGGCTGGTCTGCAAAAAGGTTGTTGGCTCGGTTTTTCTGTATTATGCTAAATTACAACTTGGATGGTATTCTTAACTATGTGCTAGTTATAGGTTTCGAAATTTATATGGAAAAAGTTTTTATTTCTTTCTTGTTTTAGAGTTATCTCATGCATGTATGTTGATAGGGGATAAGATATCTCTATTGACCTGATTGTTTAAAAAATGCCCGATTTTGAATTATCCGATGCTAATTAGTTTGCAACTTTGATCTCTTGTTCAGGTTCAACAATTTTTGTGCTCTAGTAATTTGAACCATGATTGCTTGTAGTTGTATAGAATGTATTTTTGAATTGCCTGAAATTTATGATTGAATTGTGATGAGGGTAGGTTTTAGTTTACATTTACTAACCCATACGATGCTTTTCTGTATAAAATATTTGGTATTTTCTATATCCATTTTCAAGAATTTGCCATTGTTGCATGCCTCAAATTTGAAGTTCCTAATTTGTAGTAACAAAAAGCTTTGGTTGGACTTGGTTCTGCTTGCCAGAAAGTTTCACCCGACAAATTGTTTATACAGTTCCATTATTTTGTGAAATTTAGTCCTGTATGAGTCCCTGCTTTTGACATTTTTCGCTTTCATAGACTTATTAAACTCTGCTCGTTGTATAAAGCTTGCAAAACAAGTGTGACAAAGATTGTCTTCTGATCATGATAGATATTTGGATAATTTAGGCAAAAAATTCTTGTCTATTGAAGAAGCGGGACAAGTTCCATTGTTTTCTTATCACTACTCTGTGTTTTTCTGTCATTGGAATAGTCGTTAGTGGTAAACTGTAGATCAGTCTACCATTTAGCAGATTAGGTGGTGAAACTTTATGGAAAACATAAGCTGGTCTGCAAAAAGGTTGTTGGCTCGGTTTTTCTGTATTATGCTAAATTACAACTTGGATGGTATTCTTAACTATGTGCTGGTTATAGGTTTCGAATTTATATGGAAAGTGTTTTTATTTCTTTCTTGTTTTAGATTTATCTCATGCATGTATGTTGATAGGGGATAAGATACCTCTATTGACCTGATTTTTAAAAAAAGGCTTCTTGTTTCATAGTTGATTCCACTTTATGCTTGACGAACTAAGCAATTACTACCTGAGCTAAAAACTCTCCCCTTGAAATAATACACAAGAGCCAACTGGCCTTTATTGTGATTTGTAATTGAGACTTTTCTCTTTGGTTCATTGGGTCATATGGTACTGACATTCTAATTTTCTTTGATAGATTTGTCAAGTCTGTCATTAACAATATGGCTGAAATGTCATCATTTATCTGAAGTTGGACCACAGGACCTTATTCTCGACACAGGTTTAAGACATCAGCTCAAAGCAGAGGATAATTCTGAGATAAAAGTTGCATTCCCAATCGAAGATGGCTTCTGAGGACAAAGATCTTGTGGAAATCTTAGAGGAGCATAACAAAATTGACATTGCCAAATATATCAATTATGTGAGTGCCCCACAGGCAGGTGCTATTGCAACATTTTCTGGAACCACACGCGACACCTTTGAAGGCAAAACAGTCTTGGAGCTTAGATATGAAGCATATGTGCCCATGGCACTACGGTGCATGAAATCCATTTGTTCATCTGCTAGATCATCCTGGAATCTCCTCGCCATTGCAGTCGCCCACTGCCTCGGCCCAGTTCCAGTTGGTGAAACAAGTGTTTTCATTGCAGTCTCAGCCGTTCATCGGGCTGATGCGTTGGATGCTTGTAAATTTGTGATTGATGAGATAAAGGCATCAGTTCCAATATGGAAGAAGGAGGTTTACAGTAATGGAGAGGTTTGGAAGGAGAATACAGAGTTCCTGGAGCGAAGGCTGGATCTTGGGAAAAAAGATGAGATATGGAATGAAAAAGAAATTGAAGTTGAAGTTGAGAGGCATACTAGGAAGAGCTGTTGTGGGGCCAAGGTAAAGGTCATTGAGGAAGGAGATGAAAAATGAAGCAGAGCAAAGCTTCTATTTATTTATTTATGTTTAGGAAAGATTTTCTATGTCATAATGAAATGTAACTCTTTAAAAACTAATAATCTTCTTTTTATATAATAAGAATAGGAACCTGGAGGTAAATTTGGCAATTCATTTCTCTTTTTGTTGGTTACTCTATGATCTGCTTGCTTGAACAACTCTGCTTCCGAGTTTTGGTTATTTCTTCAGACAAGTTAATTTCAGGACATGTCCAATCAATTTCACCCTATATGTTCTCTGATAGAATTAGCTTCAGAATGCGTCAGTTCCAAGAAATATTATCTGCTCTGTTGGAAATTTCTCACAAATGTACAATAGGGTTTAAAGGATTTAATTAGTAAAATCCTGGAAATAATGATTTGGTTCATAAGATTTCTAATATTCCTTTCTAGGTAGCTTTCTCTGTGGACCAGATACATTATTAGCTTGGAATTCTTCTTGTAAACAAAAATAAAATCGGGCATGGTGGTTTAGGAATTAAAAACCTACAAAAATTTAACTAGCAAAATTGGATAATGGGACGGTTAGTTACTTGACTTGAGACCTAATTCTTTCTTTCAAGTATTTTCAAGCTGCAAAACTTATGCTAAAAGGAATGAGATGAGAAATATATTAAATTATGGACGTTTGCATATTTCTGCTTTCCTTTGATGTATGGAGACACATGAAGCTGAAGCAATTGGTTAAAGGGAAGATAAACATCATAGAACAAATCCATTGACACACAAAGACCAGACCAAGAACTTTGTGGCATTAGCATTTAAAGGAATATCGAAAATATTACAAAGAAAGAATGCTGGGCTGTAAGTCTGTAACAACAATAGCAGCCAACAGCTGCGGATCATAACAGCAAAATGATCTCCCATTCCCATACTTCTAACTAGAGGAGCCAGTTAATCATGGCCATCAGAATACAATAATATCATGGTGGTTTATTTGGCGGAAAGGTTACCGCCGGGCGGTGAAAGAAGAGCCACGGCATCATGCTCTGGGCTGCAGAACTTGTTATAGACTGCCTTGAGCTTACTCTCTGCAGCCGCGGAATGAAAAGTGTGCAACAGCTTTGCGCAGTCCCTGTTCCAGTAGAATCCAGAGTACAAAGGAAAATAAAAAAGATCAACTAAATGTCACAATAATTAGTAAGTACAAAAATTTATGAGTTGTAAATTGTGAAAGGCTCACATCAGCTCATCTTCAGAATAGCCAGTATGATGTTTGAGAGTCTCAGTCCAGAAAGGGGTCCTGTCAAGGGTGCATCGAGCAACATAAACAGCCGAAGCAGCCATCATTGAAGGGCAGTAGAGAATCGTAGCAGAATAGTCCATCAGACCCAGTTCAGCCAGAAAATACACCATATTCTCCATCTACATTTTATTATCACCACCAAACAAAAAATTAAAAAAAATTCAATCAAGTCAAATTGTTAAATTCAGGTTTTCACCATGGACTTGAATATCCATGAACCTCAAAAATCACATACCAACTCGTCATCAGATGGAGCAGATGATGCTTTGATATAGCGCACCAGGAAGACATAAGTTGTAGGAACTGTTAGGCACCATCCCAGCTTACCCAAGATTGCTTTCTCCATCACCAACACCTTTTCTTTACCATAAGCATTGTCTGAAATGCAGACAAAGTCGTTGACCTGCCCATTTTAACAACCAAAACCCAAGATTAATATTCAAAATTAAACCCACATGCAAGATACACAAACAAACAACAATTGCTACCTCTGGTGCCCAAATTTCTTCATATTTGCTTGCAAGAAGCATTGAGCTGATGCCAACTAACTGAAGCTCGCTCCTTGGTACAACTTTAACCGAAAGGAATCGATCGACAAGGTCTATGGTAAGATAGAGGGTTTCTGGCATGAGTTCAAATTTGTGATGAACTTCTATCAACCAGTCTACAAGGATTGATCTCATCTTGGGATTTATTTCTGGCTGTAAAGCCATGTACTCGTGCACGCGATTCTCATCCTGCATCCATCAGAAGGAAGCATAACAATACAATATGAGAAAGTGACAGAGAGACAGAAAGAGAGAGGAGTGTAGAGTTCAAGTCAATACTTCTGTGAGCTTGTAAAACTGGTAGATTTCATCCAAATATTCAACTACTGCCAACTCATTATCGGCATCAGCTGCATCAATGTCCACTTTTGGATCCTTTGGCTTACTAGTGAGTCCACAAGCAGCCTGTGAGAAAAGCAAACTCAGTGGACAATACAACAATGCAGAGCAAAAGTAACAATAATTGAGCCACCAAAAATGAAATTTACTTTGCTTCGGGCGCTGAGAATTGATGTAAAGGCCCTGGCATTCTTCCTTGAGGCTCCTTCTCTAGATTTCCTTCCACTAACAGCATTCTTCTCCTTTACAGCTGCCAGAGCTTTCTTTGCAGCACCGGATTTTCCAGCCGTCAGCCCCCCATTAATTACTTCTACGACAGGTTTCTGCAAATTACAATAGCCAAACATTGTGATAAAGTGAGATAGTAAATTCTAAGACTTCATTGAGAAGAAGAATAAAAATAAAAGTAAAATAATTAAAAAAGTTTTGGATTGGATTGGTACCTTGTTCTTCTCTAATGGGGCAGGAAGCTTAGCATGGATCTTCCCTTGGGCAGCAGGAGCAGTTACTACTAGGTTACTAATGTCTTGAAGAACTTGCCTATTTTTCCCCTCTGCTGCTACCTTCTTCTGCTTGCCTTCCTCTAAAATACCATTAAACTATCAGTTTTCACATTGAAATGGGCAAACAGACCGCATCAAACAAAAGTTCAAACGAATGAATCAACCATTTGTTAGGACACAACAGAAATGATAACACAAAATCAATGCTAGCTCCCATGAGATGGACCAAAAATTACCAACGCTTACTTAGGAGGTCAGAACATAAAAAGAAAAATAATCATGAGGTGGATGGAAATAGCCAACAGAAAGTTTTCAAAAACTACACAAGGACAAGGAATTGAATAAAACATTCTAGTATAGCGACATATGAACAAAATTCCCAAAAAAGAAAAAAAAACATTTCAAAAATTGGAACTTGATCAGTAAAACCCACAGAAAACAATAATGAACGGATCTCTATTTTTTCTATCAAAGCAAACAAATATGCCCAAAAGAACCAATCAAAGAAGAACTTAAACTAAGCACATTGGTACCTCTTTGTAGTTGGTGAGGCCCAACAACAACGGCTCTGGAAGCCATTTCAAGATCTTGATTTTCTTGACCGTTACTGCCAAAAACTCCTCCTAGACTCGAAAACAACGACGACAAGAACACCTGGAGACGACTGTTCCGCGTCTCTCCTTCTTCCTCGGCGTTAATGGTCGCCACTTTCTTCAGTTCAGCCCCTCTTTCTCTCTCTCTCTAAAATTCCTTTCGACTGTCGCTTTCTCTTTCTCGGGAATTTGGGATTTTCTGAAGTTTTTGTCAGACTCTGGTTGTGATGATTCTTTTTGAAGCTGCGGAACCGACTTTACTTCCAACGGTCTAATTCTCATCAACTTATAGCCGTTGGATTGATGTGAGATCTAACGGGTATGATCCCCTTAAGGATTTGTTAGTTCCTGCTGTTTTGAGTTTGGAATTTTCTAGCCGTTGGTGGTGGAGCGGGCTTCCTCCAGTGGCTGGGTGGGTTTTCCTTTACACAAAGAAAGAGCCCAAAGATCGCTCAAAAGAGGCCAAAGATCGCTCAAAAGAAACTCAGGCCCATTTGGTTCGTGGATTAAACTTCTTGAGAATAAACTTCCCATGTATAATCCCACGAGATGGGAATGGAAGATGTCCATTCCCATGTTTGGGAACGCTGGGAAATGAGGACTAGGAAATGTCGTTTTCTCCCATTTCCATGTTTCGTTTGTACAATATTAGGAATGAAAAGTTGATCAGTTTTCCAACTATACCTTTTGATTTTTTTATTATTAAAAGTTATTAATAATAGCCCTTTTGGCACATGCTCACACGTGCGCCAATTGGTTTTCTTTTTTCTTTTATTTTATTTTTAGAATTAAGAAAAGATAACATGAGTAGTTATGTTCCATAAAAGTAAGACCTATTATCTGATTTTTTTTAAAATTTTAATATGAAAAAAAATATGAATTTACCATATTATACTCATTTAATTAATAATTTCAATTCTTAATGTTTGAATTAACCAATGGTATTTTCTGGTATTTTTAATGTTTCATCATTCTCTGCCTTTTGCTTTATATATGTAGATGAGGAGTTTTTTAAATGGTCAAAAGTAGTATTTTAAAATAATAACATTGGTCTATCGCCTTTGACTCAAAATAAAATAAAATAACATGGGTAAGTTAGTCCAAAAAAATTGCATTAAATACTTTCCCAAGTGAGGGAAAAAGTTTCCCAAGGTGAGCCAAGGGTATGAACTTCCCCCTTATACTTACCCATGAGTCCATAATTGCATTCCCAAGAGTGCACCTACCAAACATGGGAATGCAGTTTGAAACCTATTCCCAATCTCCTAAACCTTGAACCAAACAGGCCCTCAAGATAAAGCAAGAAGACTGTGGGAGTAAGAAATTAATCCACTAGCACCCTAAACTAAACTTGGGGAAGTGGAACTACAATCAAGAAACATGTTTTCCCAATTTCTATCCATGATCACACATGAATAAAATCATGAGATTGATGGAACTTGACGACAAAGGCCTACTAAGGCAAACATGCCTATGCCCATAAACAAATGCAAGCATGTTTTATGTCACATGGCAAAGCCTCCATGATCATCCACTACCATGCCCATGATGGAGTCATTGTGAATCAAGGAGAAAACCAAGAAACATGAGACTTTAAGCCCGAAAGTCAAATGCCTATAAAAGGCCAATTAACTCACCAGCAGAAGGAGGGAGAAAAATCTACAATATTATTCATGAGTAATCAATTCCTGCCAAAAGATTTCCAAAGAAACCTACATACCCTAATAATATGAACCAAAACTTTCATGGATCCTTGTAGTATTATTATTGATTAAAATCATCTAATGAATGCTAATAAATTATTTTTCTCTTTTATTTAATGTCCAACAAATTGACCACTTAATTAGCGATGAAATTGTCTAAGATTAGTATTATTATTATTTTGGATTTGTTTGATTTATTTTTATATGAAAATGGGATGTAAATTCAAAATTGATCTTATAGGCCTAGTGGTGAAAAGGACACTATTCCTCGGAAAATAAGACCACAAAATGTTAGTACTCATGAAGAGGATACTTAAGTATTAAAATATAAGTGCTTTTTATTGGTATGTAATGAGATCACTGTTTCGTGAGCACTCATTCATGAAAAAATAATTCATAATTTTGGAGGACGGTTGTATATTTTAACGAAATACGGTGAACCGCAAAATAATTGTAGTTATGTGTACCTTGGTGGAAAAGATGTTCGAATAGAGTGCAACTGTCAGAAATATGAAAGCGAAGGCATCCCATGTTGCCATTTATTTTATGTGATGAAGTGGGAGGATGTTATGGAAATTTCCTCGTCACTCATAATGAAGTGATGGACAAAAACTGCCCGAATGGACATTGTATATACATTTATGTCAGAAAGTGGTAGTAAGGAGGTTGTACAAACCGCGAGATACGGAAGTTTATTGTATTGCCAACAAAGTGTGTTTGTATGAAAGAGGACAAATGGGTATAATATTATTCATAAATTTTTCTTATTAAAATAAATTAATGTTCAAAAGGCTTACGCCTCGCATAATGAGATTAAAACGCCTCACATCAATGCCTCGCCTTTCAAAACATTGCAGTTTACCACTAACCACTATTCCAATGACAGAAAAACACAGATTAGTGATAAGAAAACAATGGAACTTTTCCCGCTTCTTCAATAGATAAGACTTTTTGCTTGAACTATCCAAATATCTATCATGACCAGAAGATAGTCTTTGTTGCACTTGTTTTGCAAGCTTTATACAACGAGCAGAGTTTAATAAGTCAATGAAAGCGAAAAATATCAAAAGTAGGGACTCATACAGGACTAAATTTCACAAAATAATGGAATAGCATAAACAATTTGTCACGTGAAGCTTTCTGGCAGGCAGAACTAAGTCCAACCAAAGCTTTTTCTTACTACAAATTCGGAACTTCAAATTTGAGACATGCAACAATGGCACATTCTTGAAAATGGATATAGAAAATACAAAATATTTTATATAGAAAAGCATCATATGAGTTAGTAAATGTAAACTAAAACCTACCCTCATCACAATTCAATCCTGGAAGGCTCAAGAAAAGAAAATTGTAGAAAGCATCATAAATTTCAGGCAATTCAAAAATACATTCTATACAACTACAAGCAATCATAGTTCAAATTACTAGATCACAAAAATTGATGAACCTAAACACGAGATCAAAGTTGCAAACTAATTAGCATCGGATAATTCAAAATCGAGCCAGTATTCGTTGACTTTATGACTTGTTTGCTTTGGGCAGGGGTATTTTAGCAATTCTCTTCTCTATCTTCTCCTTCCTGGTTCGTGAGGATGGAAAAGGGGTTAGGGTTTTCATTTTCCTAGGTTTCTGATTGAGTAGAAGGAGAAGAAGGGTTAGAAAGAGAAGAAAACTCACCTTGCAGCCGCTACACCAAAGGAGAATTCGTTGTCGAATTTTCTTACCAAATTACTTCTCTCCTTTCTTTTCCATTTTCTGATTTTCTTCTTCTCCTAGTGAGAGCTTTTGGGAAAAGAGAAGAAATGCAGAAAAAAGAATTAATTCTTATTCATTAGCGGAACATGAACAAAATGCCTGACAATAGTCCCAAGTTCTACACAGGGTCAAGCCAAGCCAATGATGGACGAAAATCAAGGAAAAAGGAGGATATGTTTGAGTCGGTCTGAAAACTCTCCGAAGTTCTTTAGATGTTTTAATTAATGGGTTAATTACAGTTTAGTACCTTGTAATTACACTCTTAAGCCCCGTTTGGTTTATGGGAAAGGAAGGTTGGGGATGAGAAATCAATTGCTTTCCTATGTTTGGTAAGTCAGGCATGAGAAATGTTTGGTAAGTCTTCAATTGCTTTCCCATGTTTAGTACCTTGTAATTAAAAATTGATGAAACAACACATGAAGAGGCATATGTGGGGGCAAGGAATTTCCGTAACCACTCCGGTGACACCACATGGAAGATGGAATATTCCCTAGGTCATCTTGATTTTGCCTATTAAATCCCCATTTAAATTGGCCTATCGATTTGATTTCATATGGGAAATATCTACATAAGGCAAGGATTCAAATTGAATTAAATCTCCTTAATCTCCTCCATCTCCTTATTTATGGAAATGAATAATTCCCTTGAAAAAAAAGAATTATTCTCCCATAAATCAAACCAAACAAGGCACATGATGACATTATTTCACATTTGTCTGGTCAACATATATTTGATCAAATCTGTCTTAGCAATGATATAGATGGTGAAAGGTAGCATATAATGTTTGAGCTTGACAACAACAAAAAACAAGGCCTTCAATTGCAGAATATCTCTTTTCCACTTATGTTAGAGTTCTGCTCAGATAATAAACAGCCTACTCCTTCCCTTCTTTGTTGTCTTGACCCAGAAGACTTCCAATGGATACCTCAGAAGCATCAATGTATCATTTGAGTGGCTTGCCTCTCTTTGAAAGGGGTCAGAATTGGTGGATTGGCCAAGTGCTGCTTGATCTTTTCAAAGGCTTTTTGATGATTGTCTTCCTATCTGAAATCCTGCTCTTGCTTTTATTTCAACAACGAAGAAAAAGGCTGAATTTTCCTTGCTAAATTGGAGATGAATCTTCTAAGAAAATTGATCTTTCCTAAGAGACTTCGCAATTTCTTCTTGTTTCGAGGAGGTGAAGCTTCTATGATGGATTTTGCTTTGTTTTTATCCACTTCAATACCTCTTTGATGAACCAAGAAGATTCCCCACTCTAACCCTTAATGCACATTTTTTTGGATTCATCTTCAATTGGTGCTGCCTCATTCTTAGAAAAACCTTTCTCAAGTCAGTCACATGATCTGGCCTTTCTCGAGACTTAATGACCACCTCATCAATGTATACTTCTAAGAAATGACCTATCATCATATCATGGAATATAGAATTCATGGCTCTTTGATAGGTAGCACCTTCATTTTTCAATCCAAATGACATCACAACATATTCAAAAGCACCTATATGCCATGGACACATGTAAGCTGTCTTGTGAATATCTTCTTCAACCTCCGTTATTTCATTATATCCAGCATTCCCATCCATGAATGACAAGATCTGATTATGGGTAGCTCCATCTATCAATATATCTACCATTGGCATGGGTACTAATCTTTTGGAGTTGCCTCATTTAGATTTCTATAGTCCACGTAAACTCTGATTACTCCGGTTTTGATTTTAACAACTGGGACAATATTAGCCAACCAATCTATGTATATGGTTGGTCTAATGAAACCTGCTCTGAGCAATCTCTCTATCTCTTCCTTTACCTTCAATTTTGTCTCAATAGATATTCTCCTTCTGCCCTATTTAACTGGTAAATACCCTTCTTTGATTGGCAATCCGTGTTCCACCAAACCTCTATCTAGCCCTGGCATTTTAGACTAGTGTCATGCAAAGCAGTCATTAAATTCATGCAAAAGTGCAATGAGCTTTGTTTTTAAAGGCTCTTCCAGCAATCCACTGACAAAAGTTGGTCTAGGATCTCCTTATCTCAAGATCTACCACTTCTAAAGGGTCATGCACCTCTGGTAAAGAATCATCCAATAATGCAAGCCCAAAATCTAGAATCTCCTCCTACTCTTCCTCTTCTCTTGGAGAACTCTCATGTAAGAATTCTGCCATACTAATGGCTAAATCCTCCATAAATTTTCTTTTTTCTACCAATAAGTCAACAACCTACTTGTAATGGATCGGATTGTTGTTCCTCGATCATTTTCTTCGTGAGTTGTACTAATCAATGGAAGATTGGAGATTTAGCAGAATAGGTCTATTCCAATCCTCTAGAGAACTGGCCAGACCTTCTTTAATGAGCTTTTGGGCCATAACACTAAGAGGAAGACCATTCTGATTAGCTTCAAAGAAAGTAAATGAGGCAAGGTCATCGTGATAATACCTTGCTTTTATGGATAGTACAGATGGTGGAGAGTAGATGGGATGCAAAGACTTTGATGAATCTAGTCTCTTCCAAGGAGTGCAGTGTAAGTAGAAGATATAGTATCTACCACAAAGAAAGTAATTTTGATCTTCTTTGCCCCAACTATGACATCAACATCTAGTATACCATGGCTTTTAGTAATCTCTGCAGAGAAAATTGTTATTGTCAACCGAGTTGGTATTAGATCCTTCTCAGTTCTGCTTAATTTGACCACCATCCTATATGATTCACAGCTGCTCCTCCACCAACCATGACTTTAGAGATAGGGATTCCTCCCAAATTGGTGGTAATAAAGAGGGGTCTGAGATGGTTCGCCATTTGTTTAGTTGGTTTGGCAAAATACATCTGTTCTGCAACTATCTTCCAAGCAATTCTCCCTAGCTTGAACTCAGTATTTGGCTTTGTGGCTTCTTCTTCATCGATTATTTTTGTTAATTTACATTCAAAAACTTCTTCAGACGCTACATCTCCTTCCAAGACATTCTCTTATCCTTCCATAGCTCTGAATTCCTCTGAGATGATGAACACCATGTTGGCTTCAAAGCTCTCTTATAATGCAAATTCCAATTCTGCCTCAAAAGTTGGTAGGTTTGACATCGATTTCTCCATCATAGTCCAATTATTCTTCCTCATAGTCTTCCATCTAATTGGTTTCAGGGCTATCTTGAGGTAATTCTAGTCCGTGAACATTATTCTGTTCTTTTGGGCTTTGATCTTGAACCACCACCTCCTTGGCCTTTGAAGACTAGCTTGATGATTCTTTTAAAACCAATTTTGCCTTTATAGATGTTTCAAGTTCATTCTTCTTTTTAACGGAACACATTTCTGCATCATGTTTTGACATTCTTGCTCTTAAAGCCATACTATACTACTTCTATATTCTCTTCTTCTGGGAGATTCTATGCTAGTTTTGAAGCAGATTGCTAGGGAGCACAAGTGTACTAACCCCACTTTGGCAATATACCTCATAACACCAAGGAACCTTTTGATAGAATTCAGAGAGGTAACTTGGGAACACATTCCAAGAAGAGAAACTCTTGCAGCCAATGAGATGGCTCAAATAGCATTAGGAATTCAAATACGTGAGGATTGTGTTTAAAGAATTCTCAAAGTAGGGAACAAAAGCTTGCCTTTTGTTTTGACTAGGGGGATGGAGCTAGATGTCAATTCAGCCATCATGATTAAAGAGGATTGGAGATTGCCTATAATCAATTATTTGCTATATCCCACTATGCCAGCAGAAAAGAAGATAAGGATATTGGCTTTGAATTATCTCATGTGGAATGGGGATCTAGTCAGAAAAGGCAAAGATGAATTACTTCTGAGATACCTAGGTAAAGAAGAATATATGAAAGTCATGAGAGAAGTTCATGAAGGGATTTAAGGAGCACACTAAGGAGGAAGGAAGATGTGTTGGCTCATCAGGAAGTATGGTTATTTTTGGCCTACTATGATGAAAGACTACATGAAATATTCTAAAGGGTGTGAAGCTTGTCAGAGGCATGGACCAATCCAGCAAGCCCCTTCAGTTCCCATGAATCCAGTTGTTAAATCGTGGCCATTTAGAGGTTGGGCAATGGATCTCATTGGGAAAATCTATCCAGCTAGCAGCAAACAACATTGTTTTATCATTGTTGCTATTGATTATTTTACTAAATGGGTGGAGGCCAAGCCAGTTAAGTCTACCACTTCTCAGGAGATCATCACTTTCATTGAGGAGCAGATTGTGAACAGATTTGGTATACCAGAATCAATCACTGCAGATAGGGGGACTACTTTTATATCCAAGGACATGCACCTATTTGGGTGTGGTCTCCAATTCCAAGCCAAGTCGAGGAAACCCAATTCCAAACCAAGTCAAGTGGTCTCCAATCTCAAATCAAGTTAAGAAGAAACCCAAAGGCCTAGCCAAAACAAGGATATTGTTATTTATAATAGCAATAACCAAATAATAAATAAATTGAATGACAAAACCCACAAACTTAGCTTGGGGTCAGCTAAGGGGTCAAAGGGATATAGGATTCTCACCAGCTACTTTGGGGAGAAAAGTAGCTAAGTCATCTGGTCTTCTTGGATTTCTACATTCTAGTCAAGAATCAAGGTCTTCTGCAAGAAATGACATATAAATAAATGATAAAGAGATAAGAGTGGAATAAAGAAAGAGGAAAAGATTGGGGTTGAGGTAAAGGAAGTGATTGTTGAACTCCACCTTCGGTATGTTGTGGTTAGGACACAACCCATCTCTTGAATATAGAAATTACACAAATCTTGTGGCTGGATTAGAATGACATGGCAGCTGAAGCTTTTGAAAGAGTGAGAGGAGTTTGTTGAAGGAGATTTGAAGACCCAATAAAAGTATAAAATAGAAGTAAATATAAACAAATGGCGTTTTTGAACTTGAAGTTGGCTGGAAGAATATATTGTGCTGGAAGAATATAAATATAAATATATATATATATATATATATATGTATGTATGTATATATCTTGTGGCTGAAAGAATGGCCTTATAAGAGTTGGCTGGGAGAACATGTCGAAGAGTTGGTTGTGAGGATGGCCAAAGAGTTGGTTAGAAGTAAAAAGCGCGAACACAACAATCCAACTTTTTCCATTCAAGCCAATCAGTGGCTTGGTGGTGGCACGCCTACACAATCCAAGAGAAGAAGGACCAAAAATTGCTTTCGTTGGCCACCTCAACCGAAAAGAGGGAAACAGTAGGATATGGCAGGAAGACTCAAGATCAAATTGCTCCATCCACACCTTATTAATGCTTAAGCCAATGGAAAAGCAGAATCAAGTAACAAGGTAATTATCAACATTATCAGGAAGATGCTTCAGCAGAATCCAAGGAAATGGCATAAGCAACTATCAGACACACTTTGGGCCTATAGGACCTCAAAGAGAGTTGCAGCATGCATGACTCATTTTGTTCTAACTTATGGCCATGATGTAGTTCTGCCTATGGAGATCACAGTCCAGTCTATCAGAATCGCTCACCAACAAAATCTAATTGGAGATGACTATTCTTAAGCAATGTTGATAGATCTGGAATGTTTGGATTCAAGCAGAATAAATACTCTTAACTAACTCTTGGCAGGCAGGGACTTATAATAGAATAGTCAAGAACAAGAGTTTTGAGGAAGGAGAAATTGTTTGGAGAGCAGTTCTGCCCTTGGGTTCACACATAGCTTGTTATGGAAAATGGTATCCTATTTGGGAAGGAATTTTTATAATCAAACAAGTTTTGGGAATGGGGGCATACAAGTTACAAGATGAAGATAGAGATATTGAAGCTACGCCAATTAATGGCAAATGATTGAAGAAGTTTTATCCCACTTGTTTGGATGTGGTCACCAAATTCCAGCCAAGTTAGGGAGACCAAATATCAAACCTAGTCAAGTGAAAACCCCAGGGTCTAACCAAAACAAAGATATTGTTATTCATAATAGCAATAGTCAAATAATAAACAAAGAGAATGGCAGGACCCACAAGCTTGGCTTGGGGCCCGCCAAGGGGTTTAAGAGAATGAAGAATTCTTGTTGGTTCCTTTTTCTTTTTGAGTATTCTTTTCGCCGAATATCGTGATCGGCGTGCTCGGAAGAATACAGAAGCTGTTGGACCGACACCAATGCCCCGATTGTATCTTTTTAGCTCACGCAGATGCTATTTCAATCTTCAACAAAATTGAAAGTTGAATCAGGTTGACAAAAATCCAGTCTAGCCCTGCCATGGGCACATCTTCTGGACTCCTCCCGATTCATTAGTTCTGCTTTATAGGCGTGCCACTGTTGGGTATGAAACCAGCCCAACAGACCTAATATGAGTGAGTGTGATGGGTATTGTGTGAAGTTTGCGCCTTCCTTATGGACCTCTGTTCAAGCCATTGTGCTCCAAGTGGGGTACTGGCCTGGATTGGTTCTTTTCTATGCCTCAGGTAAGAGGACTTTAACATTCTTTCTTTCGTGTATATATCGATCCTGGTGGGTGCGAGCGACACCTATCCAAGCAAGGGAAAAAGATAGAGTTCTTGGTTAATAAACACCTCGTGCGGGTTTATAAACCTAAATTCGAATTTAAATATATTTATATGTAAACTGACCACAAATTCGGGCCCAACAATATGACTTTTAGGCCCAACTGGCTTATATCCCTTAAGCCTATATGGCCTGATTCGGGCTAAAAACCTCTTGTGATCTTTTAGCTTAAATAAACAGAAGTGGGAAAATGCTTAAATATCGCAGGTATGAAGAGAAATGCAGATACAGACATAATAGATTTCTTTAAAAACGAGTTCCATCCTTCTTATTTATTTAGCTCTTAAATCAACGGTAGAAACAATAAAGATCCATATTTATTGGTTCTGAACTATGAAATACATTATCATGGTGATCTAAGGTTATAGCCGGCTAGATTATACAAATTCAAATTGAAAATTTTCAGAAGTTAGTCATACCATGAAGATGGCAGAGAAATAAAAAGATGGACACATAAGTCGTCTGGCTATCTGAGATCCGGGCGAGTTTGAATGGAAATATCTTGAGCACTTGATCGGTTCATAATTGTATATCATTTTGTACCCTTCTAGCTTATGATTTGGTTATGTTTTTGAGTTAAACTTGTGCTTTTAATCCTTTTTGTGTTTATCTTTCAGCTTTAGGTAACAATGATGGCTTTGGATAGGAAATGATGCAATCCATGAATGTTAAAGCCTGATTTGGATAAAGGGAAGAAGTGCTTAAAGACAAACTCATTTTGGCTACAGCCCCCTGCCAGTCCAGTTCCGTAGGTCATATTGCAAGCTTTGTTTAAGCAACCTACACAGCTCGGATGAGGCAGCATTCTTCATGAAAGTTGTTCCAATGGGTGTATACTATAACATATCCAAAATTCAGCCCCATTGGATACATATGGAGTCTGTCACCTAGCAAACACAGAACCATGCTCAGGATGGATTTTTGTCAGCGAGCAAAATGAGTTAGCAATTTGTTTTGGCCTTAACTTCTTCATCCAAGCTTGGATTGGGCCAATACTTGTGTGGTTGGATCAGACACATTCTGAACTTCAATTTGGAGTGCTTAAAGTCGTCATTTGCTTAAGAGAAGCCCAATTTGTAAGCCCTTGAAGTTGCTGGTCATGCTGACCTCAGGATGAGCTATTATTTCTGGTTGGAAGCTTGGTCATGGTGACATGAAGATGAGCTAGGGCTGCTGGTGGGATTTATTGGTGAAGTGCATCAACCAATTCAGATTTTATAATACAAGTGTTGTATGCATTAGTCATATTGAATTCAGATTTTCACTTCCCCTAGGCCTATAAATAGAGAAGTTCTCTAAACTTGTAATCACACCCCAAGGGGGGGAGCTCTCAAACACTTCTCTAGAGCTCCCTTCCCTTCTCTCCCTCAAATTCTATTAGTTTCATTTTCTAGTTTTCAATTGTTGTAATGAAATATTTGTGCTGAAATTCTCCTTAAGTTTTTCTTAGTTCCACTTTACTTTTCATTATGTAAATTCTTTTCTTTAGTTTTTCAAGTTTGATTAGTTTCCAAGTTTCAATTATGGTTCATGTTCTTATTCATTATGCTTATAAGTTAATATGCTAGTTTGAATGATTGATCACCATTTAGGCTTGCATGTTAGCTATCTTGGTTTGAATTAAGAGTATACACCATGCTTTAATTCGAATTGAACTATGAATAGGAAGAGTATGTATGGACATTCGACAACAGGGATTAGATACATGTTTGGTTGTTTAAATTGTTCTTCTATGCTTAATGGGTTCCTAATGCTTAATTTTAGGTTAGACAACAAATGATCAAATTAGGGAATTAGGAACACAAGGTTATGAGCACACACCATGGCTTAATCATACTTTAACTAGAATCAATCCATTAATCTAATTGAACTTGGGAACTTATCTGCTTGAGTTAGTTATTTCTTTCTTCCTTGTTTTATTTATTTCCTTTCTTTTTCATTTCTGTTTTGTGTAGGGAAACTAAATTGGATCATTCAATCACCAATCCCTGTGGAATCGACCTCGCACTTACATACGCTAAACTACCAACGGTTCGTGCACTTGCGAGTATCACAAGTTGAGGATGCAGCTTAATCCATTTTGGTGCAGCTGAATCTACACAACAAGTTTTTGGCGCCGTGTGCAGAATTGTGGTTGAAGAAAAAGGAGGAGTTGTGCTACCCTTGAATGAGACTTTCCCTGATGAACAACTATATGCTGCCCAAGTCAAAGAGCCATGGTATGCTGATTTTGTTAATTATCTTGCTTGTGGTGTTCTTAGAAATGATCTAACTTCTCAGGATAAGAAGAAGTTCTTTTCCATGGTGAAACATTATGTCTGGGATGAACCTTTCTTATTCAAGCATTGCCCGGATCAACTCATCAGAAGATGTGTTCCAGAAGAAGAGCAAGAAAGCATACTTAGGCATAGCCACGAATTGGCCTGTGGAGGTCACTTTGGAGCTAAGAAAACAACACTTAAAATTCTGCAATCTGGTTTCTTTTGGCCCACTCTATTTAAAGATGCATTTAATTTTTGTGTTAAGTGTGATAGGTGCCAAAGGATGGGGAACATAAGTCGCAGGAATGAAATGCCATTGAATAACATACTTGTTTTGGAGCTCTTCGATGTGTGGGGTATTGATTTCATGGGACCATTCTCATCTTCCTTTGGTTATACTTACATACTTGTTGCTGTTGATTATGTGTCTAAATGGGTGGAAGCTATAGCCACCAAAACCAATGATCATAAGGTGGTGCTAAAGTTCTTGAAGGATAATATTTTCACAAGGTTTGGTACTCCAAGGGCTGTCATTAGTGATGGAGGCAGCCACTTCTGTAACAAGCCATTCGAAGCACTCATGAAAAAGTACAACATCACCCATCAAGTCTCTACACCATATCATCCTCAAACTTCTGGTCAAGTGGAAATAAGCAATAGAGAAATAAAGCACATCCTGGAGAAGGTGGTGAACAATACAAGGAAAGATTGGGCAGCCAAGCTCAATGATGCATTATGGGCTTATAGGACAGCATATAAGACTCCCATTGGAATGAGCCCTTATCGTCTTGTGTTTGGGAAAGCTTGTCACCTACCAATGGAGCTTGAACACAATGCCTTTTGGGCCATCAAGAAGTTGAATTTTGATCTGGACAAGGCTGGCCATGTTAGAAAATTTCAGCTCAATGAATTGGAAGAAATTAGACACGAGTCTTATGAGAATGCAAAGCTTTACAAAGAACGAACCAAGAGTTACCATGACAGAAACATTCAACGGAAAGAGTTCTCCAAAGGTATGTTAGTTCTTTTGTTTAACTCACGTTTGCGTCTCTTTCCAGGAAAATTGAAGTCTAGGTGGCTTGGGCCATTCACCGTGGTCAATGTTTCTTCCTATGGAGCTGTGGAAATTCAAAACCCTAAAGATGGATCAACTTTCAAAGTAAATGGACAACGTTTAAAGCCATTCTATGAGGGAATTTCAGCTGGCATTCAAGCAGGCGATGTGGTGGATCAACTTCCCTTTGTACCATTAACTTAGCTGATTACATAATGTCTTGCCAAGACATTAACTAAGACGCTTCTTGGGAGGCAACCCATGTGTTCAAGAAGAAGGTGCTTGGTAGCAATCGACCTAATCGCATCAAGGGGAAGCATTTCAATCCTTTCTCTTTACTTGTTTTGTTTTTATTTTAGTCATTTTAAGTTTCTGTTCCTTTTTATAAATAAATAAATAAATAAATATTTTTTTTTAAAAAAAAAAATTTATTTTTTATTTTTTATTTTATTTTCATATAAGCTAACTTTTGGTAACCCCAGTGAGCACCTCCGTCAATACAGTGTCTAGGAGTTCTTTAGGCGACATCTTCGGTGTCTAAGAAGTTTGGGTTTTAAGCGGGACCATTGTGACCCCTCCAACCTTCCCGGATCCCCTGGCTGTGTTTTCTGAGGCCCTTAAACTGGTCATCCGTGAGTTGCTTATATATTCATTTTTTTATTTTTTTATTTTTTTATTTTTTATTTTTTATTTTTTTAATTAATTTAATTTAATTTAATTTATTTTATTATTATTATTTTTTTTTCTAAACCTTCTTCTTAACTTTTCCCTTTATCATTTGTTTGTTCTCAATCATCTTTTGTATGCTTTAATATTGAGGACAATGTTCAATTCGAGATAAGAAGGGATGTGAGAATGTGGTAGCTGATCATTTGATTTCGAATCTCCAAATCGAATTCTTGCATCAAGAGAATCCATCTAATCAAGCGTGGTTTGGCATCCTTCTTAGTGAGCAAGTATCTAAGGGCTGCATGGTCAGAATAAACAATTACTTTAGAACCAACAAGGTAAGAACGAAATTTTTCTAAAGCAAAAACCACAGCAAGCAACTCCTTCTCTGTTTTGGAGTAGTTGATTTGAGCATCATTCAAGGTCCGGCTAGCATAATGAATCACATGGGGCAACTTGTTCTTCTTTTGACCTAAAACTGCACCAATAGCAAAGTCAGAGGCATCACACATTATTTCAAATGGTAAAGACCAATCCGGAGCTATGATAATAGGGGCTGAAGTTAGCTCCCTCTTCAAGGTAGTAAAAGCTTCCATGCAAGCTTCATTAAACTCAAAAACAGCATCCTTAGCAAGGAGATTACACGATGGCCTTGTAATGCTTGAGAATTTTTTGATGAACCTTCTATAGAATCCAGCATGACCTAGAAAGCTTCTAATTCCTTTAACAGAGGTAGGGGGTGGAAGATTTGAGATGAGGTCGATCTTGGCTTTATCCACTTCGATTCCCTTGCTTGAAATCACATGGCCTAGTACAATGCCTTGTCTCACCATGAAGTGACACTTCTCCCAATTCAAAATCAGATTTGTTTCCTGGCATCTTTTAAGCACTAGAGACAAGTGGTGAAGACAATTATCAAAAGAGGAACCAAAAACTGAAAAATCATCCATAAATACCTCAATGAATCGTTCCACCATATCTGAAAAGATTGACATCATGCATCTTTGGAAAGTTGCTGGGGCATTGCACAAACCGAATGGCATCCTTCTATAAGCAAACGTACCAAATGGGCATGTGAATGTGGTTTTCTCTTGGTCTTCCGGAGCAATGAGAATTTGATTATAACCTGAAAAACCATCAAGAAAACAATAGTAAGCATGGCCAGATAAACGTTCAAGCATTTGATCAATAAAAGGCAAGGGGAAATGATCTTTTCTAGTGGATGTGTTCAACTTCCTGTAATCAATGCAAACTCTCCAACCAGTGACAGTTCGTGTAGGAACTAGCTCATTCTTCTCATTCTTCACAACGGTGATTCCGGACTTCTTTGGAACAACTTGCACAGGGCTCACCCACTTAGAATCTGAAATTGGGTAGATGATTCCTACATCAAGTAGCTTTAAAACTTCAGCTCTAACCACCTCTTTCATGTTGGGATTTAGCCTCCTTTGGGCATCATGGGATGGTTTGCTGTCTTCTTCCATTAAAATCCGGTGCATGCACATGCTTGGACTAATTCCTTTGATGTCTGCTATGGTCCACCCAATGGCTGTTTTATGCTCTTTTAGAACTTTAATTAAGCTCTCTTCTTCATGTGAGGAGAGACCTGCAGCAATTATAACAGGGAGAGTTTCGTTAGCACCCAAATATGTATATTTGAGATGATTGGGAAGAGGTTTAAGTTCTAGCTGTGGTGGGATGACAATGGATGGCTCCAATTTCATGGATGATGGTCCAAGAGGCTCGATTGGTGGCCTAAAGGATGGTGGGTATGGCGGAAACACTTCTAAGGCAGCCACCACTTCTTGGAACTCCAGTTCACAAAGATCTTCCTCTTTTTGTGTTAAGACAGCTTCTAGAGCATCATTAGACTTTCTCTGCAAAATTTTGGAAGAAACCTCATGATCCACAACATCAATTGAAAAGCAAGAATCAAGAGAGATAGAAGGTTGAGATAGAGCATTAAGCATTTTAAATTCAACAGTTTCACCCAAAACAGTCATGGAGAGGGTGCTATCTTTCACTTTGATGATTGTGTCTGCAGTGGCCATGAATGGCCTGCCTAGGAGAATGGGATCAACACGATCTCCATTTGGATTGTCTTCCATGTCCATCACTACAAAATCAGCAGGGAGAATTAGTGTATTAACTTGAACTAGAATATCTTCTACAATACCTTTTGGATATTTTATAGAATGATCAGCTAGTTCAAGTCGCATTGAAGTCTTCTTCATCCCTTCTAAGCCAAGCTCTTGATATACTGAATATGGCATTAGATTGATGCTTGCTCCCAAGTCCAACATGGCTCTTCCAACCTTCTTGCCTCCAATGTTAATGGGAATGTCAAAGCTGCCAGGATCATCTAGTTTTGGTGGAAGCTTCCTTTGCAATATAGCACTTATATTCTGGTCGAGCTTTACTCCTTCATTTGGAGCGAAATTGAGCTTGTGAGTTTTCAAGTCCTTGATGAATTTTCCATATGCAGGAATCTGTTCAATAAGATCAAGCAAAGGCAAATTGATATTAACTTTACTCAAAATATCATAAATCTCTTTAAAAGTCTTATCTTGCTTTGCTTTCTTAAGACGGCATGGAAATGGAATCTGTGGAACATATGGAGCGGGTGGCACGTATCTATCTTCTTGAAGATGTGGTGGCACAAATTTGTCATCCCTTTTATGCAATTGGAATTGATCGGATTTCTGAGAATCTGATTTGGCCTTAGGAGTAGATTGAGAAGTTTTGAGTTGTTCTCCTTCCGTGGCCATGGTCTCCTCCTCTTCATCTTCTACAATCACAACATCATTTGAAAGATTAGAATCATCTTTATTATCAATGATCTTACCTGATCTGAGCACATGAATGGCCTTGGCTTCTGGGTTCTTTGGATTGATCTCAGTTTGGCTTGGCCATTTCCCAGGCACTCTTTGAGTTATTTCAGCAGCTATTTGGCCTAATTGGACTTCCAATTTGGAGATGGCAGCTTGTGTAGTTTGCTGAAAATTGGATTGGTTGATTGCCATCTGCTTCACTATATCTTCCAATGATGATGATGATTGTTGTGGTCTTTGGAATGAAGAGGGATTTGCTTGATTCTGGGTATTTCTCCATGAAAAGTTTGGATGATTTCTCCAACCTGGATTATAACTTTGAGAGTATGGATCATTTCTTGGACCTTGGTTGTAGGAATTTACCAACTTAGCTTGTTCTTGCACAAATTCTGGATATCCAGCCCCAAGTGGACAAGCAGTGGTAGCATGGTCATGAGTTTCACAGATGCTACACACTTCCTTCGGAGGGTTTCTTGAGTTTAATGCAAGAAGAGCATCTAGCTTTTGTTCCAGTTTTGAAATCTGCACACTAGAAGCATCATTAGAACCACTAATAACACGTTTACCTCTTGTGTCCGTATGTTGGGTCTCCATTGCTATCTCCTCAAAGAGTTCGTACGTTTCTTCTGGAGTTTTGGTTTTAAAAGAACCACCTGCAAAATTGGTGACTATATTATGACTAGAAGGGGTTAGTCCATTATAAAACATACGCATTTGAAGCTTCAATGGAATCCCATGATGAGGACATTGGTTGAGCAGCCCATTGAATCTCTCCCATGCTTCACAAAACGATTCATCATCTTGCTGTGCAAATAACAAGATCTTGTCCCTAAGCATGTCGGTCTTTTGCGTGGAGAAGTATTTTTCCAGGAACTTCTTTTGAATGGCAGCCCATGTAGTGAGTGAACCAGGCTTCAAAGAATTCAACCAATACTTCGCCTTATCCTTTAAAGTGTATGGAAACACTCTCATTCGAAGTTGATCTTCTGTCACACCTGTCAAGGGAAAAGAACTCACAACATTAAAAATATCCTTTATATGAGTTAATGGATCTTCATTAGGTAAACCATAAAAGGAGGGTAGCATATTAAGATGAGAAGATTTAAGCTCATAATTTCGAGCTACAGTGGGCAGCAAAATGCTTGAAGGAGATGCTGGAATTGTTGGGATATCAAGTTCTCCCATGAACTCAATGGCAGCCATCATTTCTTCTTCTTCTTGGTCTGAACTTGCTTCCGAATTTGAAAGTGAAGAACCAGGAAGTTCAATGTGGAGAGCAAGACTTGTAAATGTAGCAAGAGCTTGCTCTTTTGCAGTTGACAACTCCCTTTCTAGACGATTCTGAATTTCAGAGGTCACACGATTTGGTTGCAATGATGGTCCTGCGTTCAAAGATCTGGAACGTTGGAACGAAGACCTCACTTGTTCAAGGAATGGCCTGTTAGACATAAAATACCTGAAACAGAAAATTAGATTAATTAGAAATACTAAAAAGAATAGGGTAACCTTGGGCACATAACCAGGGAAGAACTTTCGTTCAGTCCCCGGCAACGGCGCCAAAATTTGTTGTTAATAATATGTTAACTCGCAATTGTACGGGGCAATTAGTAGTATAGCAAGACAAGTACGAGGTCGTACCCACGAAGACTGAGACGTTCAAATTAGTTATGTACTTTAGATTACCGAATTCAAGAAGTTAGGAAGTTAAATCTATTTAAAGCAAGAGTGAGTTTGAAAACAAATGCAGCAAGATTAAAATGAACTTTGAAGTGAGAATGCTTGTGATTATAGAAAGAAATGAACAAACTGAAATTGCAACGGAAAGCAAGTAAACAAAAGTAACAAAGGGTGGTTTTGAAGGTTAAAACACAGGTTTGGAGACTAGGGCATTCGATTCACCATAACAATTCAATTCTGGGTTATAAAGATTCAAGTAACAAGTCTAATTCAGATTCAAAGATTGATTCTAGCTAAAGTATGATTAGGCCATGGTGTTTGGTCCTAACCTTGTGTTCCTAATTCCCTAATTTGATCATTTGTTGTCTAACCTAAAATTAAGCATTAGGAACCCATTAAGCATAGAAGAACATTTTAAACAACCAAGTATGTATCTAATCCCTGTTGTCGAATGTCCATACATACTCTTCCTATTCATAGTTCAATTCGAATTAAAGCATGGTGTATACTCTTAATTCAAACCAAGATAGTTAACAAACAAGTTCTAATGGTGATCAATCATTCAAACAAGCATGTTAACTTATAAGCATAATGAATAAGAACATGAATCATGAATCAAACTTGAAACTCCAAACTTATAAACCCAGAATATTCATGTTAGGTTACATCGAAGCCCTAGTTATGGATTTAGCTACTCATAATGGAAAAGAGACTTGAACAGAAATGAGAAAACATAATGAATGCAATAAGAGTAGAAAAACCCTTTTTCTGAAGTTCTTGTGGTGTCCAAGGCTTCTCCAAGTGCTTCTCCACTTCTAATGCTTCTCCAAGAGCTTCCCCACTTCTAGAAAGATGTATGAAGGATATGGAGGTGATTTGGGATGAGTTTGAGTGAGTGGTGATGGCTAAGGAAGATGAAATTCGTAGGGAAATGGAAGAGAGGTTTGCTGGAGTTGTTTTGGTGATTGTTGGAGTGTTTGGGATTGTTGGAGTGAATTGTGGGGTTGTGAATCCCAGGATTTGTTGTGTCTTGAATGTGGAATGGATGTGGTATTTATAGGGAGAGGGGAGTGATAAATCTGAATTCAATATGGCTAATGCATTCAACACTTGCATTATAAAATCTAAATTGGTTGATGCACTTCACTAATGCATACAACACTTGCATTATAAAATCTGAATTGGTTGATGCACTTCACCAATAAATCCCACCAGCAGCCCTAGCTCATCTTCATGTCACCATGACCAATCTTCCAACCAGAAACAATAGCTCATGCCTAGCTCACCATGACCAAGCTTCCAACCAGCTCCTCATGAGGTCAGCATGACCAGCAACTTCAAGGGCTTACAACTTGGGCTTCTCTCAAGCAAATGACAACTTTAAGATGTCCATTGTGAAGTTCAGAATGTGTCTGATCCAACCACACAAGTATTGGCCCAATCTAAGCTTGGATGAAGAAGATAAGTCCGAAATAAAATTCTAACTCAGTTTGCTCGCTGACAAAAATCCATCCTGAGCATGGATCTGTGTTTGCTAGGTGACGGACTCCAGATTTATCCAATGGGGCTGAATTTTGGATATGTTATAGTACACACCCATTGGAACAACGTTCATGAAGAATGCGGCCTCATCCGAGCTGTGTAGGTTGCTGAAACAGATCTTGCAATGTGACCTACGAAACTGGACTGGCAAGAGGCTGTAGGAAAAATGAGTTTGTCTTTAAGCTCTTCTTCCATTCATCCAAATTAGGCCTTAACATGCTTGAATTGTGTTCGCACCACTTTGCAAAACCCAAGGGAGATGTCGTATAGCAGCGTAGCTCGGAAGTCCGAGTGTCGTATCCACAGAGAGCAGTGTAAAGAAAATAACAGAGATGAAAAAGAACAATTATGATTGAGAGGTAGATTTATGCAAGATTTGATTTAGAGAAAATTTAATTGATTAAAACACTAAGGCATTGGGGTTCCACTTTTAACATAAGCATGCAACTCTTAATAATTTGATCCACAAAATATTTTTCAATGTAGTTCTTCAAAATAATTAAAGCTCTTTTTAATTTCCTTTAGAAGTATTCTAAGCATAACTTGTACCATTGGCAACAAACTATCAAAAAATAATCTTCATCAAAATTCTATTAATCTTTAGTAATTTTCTTCTCTTTTAAAAGCATGAAAGTTTTTACTACACAATGGGAAAAACATGATTGAACCCATGAAATAGATTATCAAACATTCATCAATTAATTAAAAAGAAAACTACAAATTCCATTTGAACAAAAACTACAAATTCACATTAAAGCTTAAGTTTGGATCAAACTAATAAAAATTACACACTTATATTAAAAGCTTTCTCCCTAGCCTTAGCTAGGGAGTTAGTTCCCCATAATAAAATAAAACTAAAAAACAGAAATTAAAACTTAGAAAGATGGAGGGAAGAGAGAAAGCTCAAGAGTTGTGGAGCTTGGTGTGATTTTACAATGCCATAGCTCCTCCTATTTATAGGAAAATGGGAGCAATTCTAAATTCATTAAATCCCTCCATTCATGAATTTAATATGTATTCCACTTGCCATCAAACCAATTGCCAATTTGCTTCCATTACTTATTCCATAGTGTTTATGACTCCATTCTCCAAATTCTTCATCTTCTTCAATGCACAACCGTAACCCTCATCTTAATATTTCCTCTTTTCTTCAATTGATGCTCCACTTCTACTTGCTTTTGTTATTCAATCCTTTCTTTTGGTTAAGTGTTGCACCCATTTGCCTACTAGCATCCAATGATCTTCTTCAACCTTAAGATAAAATAATGAAATCATCATCAATTATGTAATGGGTATGTAAGCAAGTGCAAAAGTGAAAAACAAACCTAATTAACTAAAATTGTAAGAAAATCAATTACTAACAAATATATTTAGGGATAATAAATGTGATAGTTTATGTGCTCATCAAATTGCATGAATTATGCTCTCTTGCTCTATTGGCCTACAAAACACACAAAGGGAGGGAAATAACTTAGAATTAAAGGAACTAAGCAAAAGAAGTAAGTAAATTGGGCATGTATATGTATGAAATTATGAGCTTAACACACCCCCAAACTTAGATTTTGCTAGTCCTCGAGCAAAACAAAAGAGAAACAAAGATAAAAACAAAACAAGAAGTTAACTAGACCACTTTCGTAGGTAACTCGATTGCATTGAGCGTATGCAACAAGCCTTTAAACCTCTAGGCATCCCTAGTAGGAGGAGTTGTGTCTCCTGAGGGTTTAACAGATACGATACCCACAAACGTTTTTCTAACTCTACAAAACAAAATGGTTAGAAAAACAACTTTGAAATCAACTAATGAAAATGAAAGAAAGTTTTAGTCATACCTCCAACACCATAGAGTTGCCAAGATAGGTCATCAATCAGTGTGTACAAGTGGAAGCTATAGCTCAAAGGCACACAGTTTCAAAGCAAGCACACTCAAACCTTGAATAGAGAACATGCTTCGACTCTAATTCTCACAGATAACACTCAATCACTCAGAACCTATGTTTTAATTCTCTCAAGAAAGCATAAGTGAGTGTATGAAATAGAAGCACAAATTTGGTTAGATCTCATGAAAGGAATTAAATACTAAGAATAGAGATATACACATACTTACCAGCACCCATGAATACATCCTCAAAGATCAACTAGGTCTTTCACAATGTTGTAATGAAAGGCTAAGGTTTAGGGGAAATGGAAGAATTGGAAGGAAAAACAAATAACTTAAGAACATACCAAGGTTGCATGCTTCATTAATCTGCAAGGCATCATTGATTTAGATTGGCATGGCAGCAAACTTCATGGTATCACCTGGCATAGACTTTATTTTTCACACTTAGATCATATTGAAACACTTTCATCTTTGCTGATTTGATCTGCATCTTCTTTACTTTATTGCACAGATTCACACAAAATTTTTATTTAGGTACATGGCTGCAACTTCCTTGCTTCAAACTTTATGTTGGCAAACCTTGGTATATTTCTAAGTTACTAGGGTATGGCTACAATAGGTCAAGTATCTCAGATTGAGATACAAAGGTAGGGAAATGATGAGGGTGATAGAAGAAAAAGGCTTTAAGTGTTTGGCTTCAAGAGGGCTAATGGAACACACATATGGGTAGGGTGAAAAGAAAGCACATAGAATGTTTATACACACATAGCCTAGCATCACTTCAATGAGTTCATTCATGAATGAGAGCAAGCACATGATATCTGTAAAAGAGAATCATCCTTAGTATTCAATCAAAATGAAATGATGAGATCAATTAGAGTGAATTGAAGAAAATAAGTATGGATGAGAAATAGAACACTTTAAACCCTCTCAAGAAAGCAATTAGGCTCGATATAGCTCACTAGGGTAGTCTCCACTATTTTCCTTCAAGAATTTGAGCATGGTACTTTAGCCACCAGAATTCTAAGAGCAAAAGCTTTGTGAAGTGCAAAATTCAGATATGAAAACCTCAAATAGCAGCTCCATAGCATTGATTGTATGACATTCTTAAAAAAAAATTAGTGACAAGAGAACGAAAATTGAAAACACAAATTAAAAACCTTCCCCCCAGACCTAAATTGAACATTGTCCTCAATATTAAAGCATACAAAAGATGATTGAGAACAAACAAATGATAAAGGGAAAAGTTAAGAAGAAGGTTTAGAAAAAATAATAATAATAATAAAATAAAATAAAATAAAATAAATTAATTAAAAAAATAAAAAAATAAAAAATAAAAAATAAAAAAATAAAAAAATGAATATATAAGCAACTCACGGATGACCAGTTTAAGGGCCTCAGAAAACACAGCCAGGGGATCCGGGAAGGTTGGAGGGGTCACAATGGTCCCGCTTAAAACCCAAACTTCTTAGACACCGAAGATGTCGCCTAAAGAACTCCTAGACACTGTATTGACGGAGGTGCTCACTGGGGTTACCAAAAGTTAGCTTATATGAAAATAAAATAAAAAATAAAAAATAATTTTTATATATTTTTTTAAAATATTTATTTATTTATTTATTTATAAAAAGGAACAGAAACTTAAAATGACTAAAATAAAAACAAAACAAGTAAAGAGAAAGGATTGAAATGCTTCCCCTTGATGCGATTAGGTCGATTGCTACCAAGCACCTTCTTCTTGAACACATGGGTTGCCTCCCAAGAAGCGCCTTAGTTAATGTCTTGGCAAGACATTATGTAATCAGCTAAGTTAATGGTACAAAGGGAAGTTGATCCACCACATCGCCTGCTTGAATGCCAGCTGAAATTCCCTCATAGAATGGCTTTAAACGTTGTCCATTTACTTTGAAAGTTGATCCATCTTTAGGGTTTTGAATTTCCACAGCTCCATAGGAAGAAACATTGACCACGGTGAATGGCCCAAGCCACCTAGACTTCAATTTTCCTGGAAAGAGACGCAAACGTGAGTTAAACAAAAGAACTAACATACCTTTGGAGAACTCTTTCCGTTGAATGTTTCTGTCATGGTAACTCTTGGTTCGTTCTTTGTAAAGCTTTGCATTCTCATAAGACTCATGTCTAATTTCTTCCAATTCATTGAGCTGAAATTTTCTAACATGGCCAGCCTTGTCCAGATCAAAATTCAACTTCTTGATGGCCCAAAAGGCATTGTGTTCAAGCTCCATTGGTAGGTGACAAGCTTTCCCAAACACAAGACGATAAGGGCTCATTCCAATGGGAGTCTTATATGCTGTCCTATAAGCCCATAATGCATCATTGAGCTTGGCTGCCCAATCTTTCTTTGTATTGTTCACCACCTTCTCCAGGATGTGCTTTATTTCTCTATTGCTTATTTCCACTTGACCAGAAGTTTGAGGATGATATGGTGTAGAGACTTGATGGGTGATGTTGTACTTTTTCATGAGTGCTTCGAATGGCTTGTTACAGAAGTGGCTGCCTCCATCACTAATGACAGCCCTTGGAGTACCAAACCTTGTGAAAATATTATCCTTCAAGAACTTTAGCACCACCTTATGATCATTGGTTTTGGTGGCTATAGCTTCCACCCATTTAGACACATAATCAACAGCAACAAGTATGTAAGTATAACCAAAGGAAGATGAGAATGGTCCCATGAAATCAATACCCCACACATCGAAGAGCTCCACAACAAGTATGTTATTCAATGGCATTTCATTCCTGCGACTTATGTTCCCCATCCTTTGGCACCTATCACACTTAACACAAAAATTAAATGCATCTTTAAATAGAGTGGGCCAAAAGAAACCAGATTGCAGAATTTTAAGTGCTGTTTTCTTAGCTCCAAAGTGACCTCCACAGGCCAATTCGTGGCTATGCCTAAGTATGCTTTCTTGCTCTTCTTCTGGAACACATCTTCTGATGAGTTGATCCGGGCAATGCTTGAATAAGAAAGGTTCATCCCAGACATAATGTTTCACCATGGAAAAGAACTTCTTCTTATCCTGAGAAGTTAGATCATTTCTAAGAACACCACAAGCAAGATAATTAACAAAATCAGCATACCATGGCTCTTTGACTTGGGCAGCATATAGTTGTTCATCAGGGAAAGTCTCATTCAAGGGTAGCACAACTCCTCCTTTTTCTTCAACCACAATTCTGCTCACGGCGCCAAAAACTTGTTGTGTAGATTCAGCTGCACCAAAATGGATTAAGCTGCATCCTCAACTTGTGATACTCGCAAGTGCACGAACCGTTGGTAGTTTAGCGTATGTAAGTGCGAGGTCGATTCCACAGGGATTGGTGATTGAATGATCCAATTTAGTTTCCCTACACAAAACAGAAATGAAAAAGAAAGGAAATAAATAAAACAAGGAAGAAAGAAATAACTAACTCAAGCAGATAAGTTCCCAAGTTCAATTAGATTAATGGATTGATTCTAGCTAAAGTATGATTAAGCCATGGTGTGTGGTCATAACCTTGTGTTCCTAATTCCCTAATTTGATCATTTGTTGGCTAATCTAAAATTAAGCATTAGGAACCCATTAAGCATAGAAGAACAATTTAAACAACCAAGCATGTATCTAATCCCTGTTGTCGAATGTCCATACATACTCTTCCTATTCATAGTTCAATTCGAATTAAAGCATGGTGTATACTCTTAATTCAAACCAAGATAGCTAACATGCAAGCCTAAATGGTGATCAATCATTCAAACTAGCATATTAACTTATAAGCATAATAAATAAGAACATGAACCATAATTGAAACTTGGAAACTAATCAAACTTGAAAAACTAAAGAAAAGAATTTACATAATGAAAAGTAAAGTGGAACTAAGAAAAACTTAAGGAGAATTTCAGCACAAATATTTCATTACAACAATTGAAAACTAGAAAATGAAACTAAGAGAATTTGAGGGAGAGAAGGGAAGGGAGCTCTAGAGAAGTGTTTGAGAGCTCCCCCCCTTGGGGTATGATTACAAGCTTAGAGAATTTCTCTATTTATAGGCCTAGGGGAAGTGAAAATCTGAATTCAATATGACTAATGCATACAACACTTGTATTATAAAATCTGAATTGGTTGATGCACTTCACCAATAAATCCCACCAGCAGCCCTAGCTCATCTTCATGTCACCATGACCAAGCTTCCAACCAGAAATAATAGCTCATCCTGAGGTCAGCATGACCAGCAACTTCAAGGGCTTACAAATTGGGCTTCTCTTAAGCAAATGACGACTTTAAGCACTCCAAATTGAAGTTCAGAATGTGTCTGATCCAACCACACAAGTATTGGCCCAATCCAAGTTTGGATGAAGAAGTTAAGGCCAAAACAAATTGCTAACTCGTTTTGCTCGCTGACAAAAATCCATCCTGAGCATGGTTCTGTGTTTGCTAGGTGACAGACTCCATATGTATCCAATGGGGATGAATTTTGGATATGTTATAGTATACACCCATTGGAACAACTTTCATGAAGAATGCTGCCTCATCCGAGCTGTGTAGGTTGCTGAAACAAAGCTTGCAATATGACCTACGAACTGGACTGGCAGGGGGCTGTAGCCAAAATGAGTTTGTCTTTAAGCACTTCTTCCCTTTATCCAAATCAGGCTTTAACATGCATGGATTGCATCATTTCCTATCCAAAGCCATCATTGTTACCTAAAGCTGAAAGATAAACACAAAAAGGATTAAAAGCACAAGTTTAACTCAAAAACATAACCAAATCATAAGCTAGAAGGGTACAAAATGATATACAATTATGAACCGATCAAATACCCCCAAACCTAGATTTTGCTAGTCCTCGAGCAAAACAACACAAAACAAAGTTAAAAACATAACAAGAAGTTAACTAGACCACTTTCGTAGGTAACTCGATTGCATTGAGCGTATGCAACAAGCCTTTAAACCTCTAGGCATCCCTAGTAGGAGGAGTTGTGTCTACTGAGGGTTTAACAGAAACGATACCCACAAACGTTTTACTAACTCTACAAAACAAAGTGGTTAGAAAACTTATTAGATTTGTTAGTCCTTATGCAAAAATAAAAGAAACACAAAAACAAAAATAATTACAAAAACAAAACAAAAACAAAAATAAAAATAAATAAATAAAAACTCAAAACAATCTTTCCGAACATTTTATGAAGAGAAATGACTCATGCACATGACTCAAAAGTTTAAAAGCTCAATTTTAGACATTATTTACAAGGCGGCAAAGTTCAAAACATAACATGTTCAAAGTGTATTAGTGTGATAGTCAAATGCAACAAATTCCCCAATCTTAGTTTTCACACAATTTCAAAAATCATACCAAGCACAAATGCAACTTCAAATCTCACCGAAGTTGTCCTCTCACAAATGAATCACTCAGAAGAGGGCTACAATGCAACACTCAATTATAAACATGAGATTAGAGTTAAATCATAAGGGACTTAATTCAAAATAGAAAGATGAAGAACTTGCATTAATATGATCTCAAGAAGGATGCCAAACACTTAAAAGTAAGAAAATGCATGCAATTCAACCATATGACATTTAATATCAATTTAGGTCTTTATTATAGGTTGTAATGGGGCCAAGGGTGTAAGGTGAGTGAGAAATGAAAGGTATGGATAATACAAAGTCCAAGGAACTCAAAATGTAAGAGCATAAAATAATTGTTTACAAGACTTCGAATCATCACGATTAGATTTTTTTCTTTTACATGATCAAAACTCCTTATACCTTCATTTACATTGATTCAAACTCCTTTCCAAACACCAAATTATTTTGAAGGCCCAAAAATGAATTTTCAAACAACCGCCACTTAATCACAACTTTCTCTTTTCTTTCACCAATTGTGTGATATATATATTTTTTTTTTTTGATGTAATATCCCTTCCCATACTTAGCTTGAAAAACACATCCGAATTAGAGCTCATGAATTCCTTAGAAAGGTAAATATTTGTTTTTCGGGCTAAGGCGAGGAAATATAATTGGTAAAATGAAAGAAAAGGTTTACATGTAGGCTCAAAATGGTTAACAATGGAAAGTCATGCTTAAGCATGCATAAGGTTAGCTTGAAAGGCACAAACGATCCAAAGAGGGCCTTAATATCATTTCTTAAATGTCATGAAATCAAATTGCAAAAGAATGAATGACTTTTAAGTGTTCAACCAAATCAATGAATAATGAGATCAAACAACAACTTTGATGACAAGAAAATAAGAGTATGTGTATAACACTCATGAAATGAAGCACAAGGCTCAAAAGCTCACATTGTATGGTTATATAAGTCTAATTTATGCTTGATACAATTCTTTGGGTCATGCAAATCCTTTAATTGGAAAATTATGAAACAAATGGCAAGTGCAAAGAAGGTTTCAACATATCATGCTAGAACAATGCCAAAATCATTTATTCAATTTAATTTAAAATTTTAAGTTTTTTTTTATTTTTTATTTACAATAAAAATTTACAATAAATAAATAAATAAATAAATAAAAATAAATAAAAAAATAAAATAAATTATAAATAAATAAAATTCAATTTTCATTTAAGTCATGCAAACATTTATCACAATCTCATCAATTGTGTTCGGAAAGTGAATAAAATAAAAATAAAAATAAAAATAAAAGCAAGACTCAAACAAAATAAAATAAATATAAAAACAAGCAAATTTAAAAAATAAATTAAATTAAATTAAGGAAAAACCAATTTTACATGCTAAACTCCAATACCCCCAAACCTAGAAATGAACATTGTCCTCAATGTTTAAAAATTAGGAACAAGCAATGTCATAACAAGAAATGAAAGGTACTAAAGTAAATATAAACCACAAAAAAAAAACACCAATAAAATAAAATAATTACAAAAATAAAAATTACAAAACAAACAAACAAATAAACAAAAAAAAAAAAAAAAAAGTAAAATACTCGAAACAGAAACCCCAAAACAGTAAGCCCTAAACAGACAGTCTTACGCAAACCAAAACCCAAACAATTGAAAGCCCAACCCAAAAGAAAGTTAACCCACCTTGAAACCCAAACTAAAGTGAAACCCGACCCACAATTTGTTTTCATTTCCGGCTTTTTATTATTATTTAGTTTTGTAAAAACAAACTATCGAACCGTGATTAGCAACACAAAGAGCGGGATTTTAACATGGGTCATGATGTCTCGGTTCAGTGTAAGGGACCAACAGACAGGGCGAGACATGTGTCGACGCATAGAGGCGCCGCAGACTCCACAAGCAAAAATTACGGGCTCATGGAAAGGCGCGAAGACTTTACTGAACGCGTTCGTTCAGAAAAGACACGTTGTGATAAATGAGTTGGGTATGGTTGGAAGGAGAGAAGGTTGTGGGACTCAAGGAATGCTGGAGATTCAGAAAATGCTCAGATGCTGTAATGGCTAGGGTTTGTCAAAGACTAAGTCTATAAGAAAGGGTGAAAAAAACGCAAACTCAGAAACACACAAAAGAGAAAAGAAAGAAAGAAGAAAAGATAGTGAGAAATCAAATGGCCTCTAACTACCCATTTTCGTTGGATCTCAACCTAGCTCCACCGACTCAGACACGAGGCCAAGCAGCGGCACCAGTATGGATGCCCTACTTTGCTTCCGCACAGGGGCCTGTGACAGTAACTAACTCAATACTCCTGGACAACGATGTTGCCATTGGAGTGGCTAGAAATTTAGTGACTCCTAAAGATATACGTGTTCTGGGGACAAGGGATGACATCGGGTCGTGAGCGATGCCCTGGCACTGAGCGTGCAGAGTACGGCAACAGTCGCAAGTTTGGGTCATCGCCTACTTGCGAAGTCCCATGAGGTAGAGGTGCTGAAAGGTCAGTTGGCGGCGGAGCGAAGTATGGTTGAGGAGTGTCAGACTGCAATAAAAAGCTTGAAAAGGGAGAGGTCAAGGATAGTGGAGGTGAATCGACACCATCTAGAAGTATTGCGGGACGAGAATAGAAACCTATCAAAGATGGTAGAGTTGTACTCTCGCGACATGCGAAAACAGCTGGAAGACCTAGACAGACCGGGTAAACGCAAACAAGCAGATCGCGAGAGTAGTTACGCTCAAGCTAAGATTGCGATCTTTGGGAGCTCAAGTGATGAGCCCCAAGAAGCTGTGCGTGAAGCCCCGGAAGAGGACAGCCAGAGGGCCAAACTCAAAGCTCCAATGGTCGAGACACCAAGCACCGAGAAGAAATGATTTCCTACTGCATTATTGTTGTTTTTATTTTATTTTGTTGTTTTTGTATTTTCGTTATTTTGTTTCGGAAATAAAAGAGTAAGGTTGCAGAAAGAAAAAGAAAAAGAAAAAGAAAACACACTTCCCAACTAAAATAAAACAAAGACGACAAACGGAAAAGAAAACACATTTCCCTAACTAAAATAAGACAAAGATGATAGCCGAAAGGGAAAGGCAAAAACACAAAACACTAGAAAATGAAAGTAACGGGCAAAAACATAAAACACCAGAAAACACAGAGAAAAGAAAAGTAAAGTGAAAGTTAATGTGCTCCCCCTTGAAGCGATTAGGTCGAGCATGCCCGGGAAATCCGAAATGGTGTTGGCTCTCTCTCATCAGCATATGTCTATTTGAACCACACCTCTGCAAGCGGATGATACCCAGCATTTCTTCCTGCAAACTCAAGGAAAAACATCAAAAAATTCAGAAGCAAAACAAATGGCATCCTCATGCACTCACCTTGATGATCTCAACCTTGAGCTCTCACTTGCACCACCGAATGCCCAGACAAGGACTCCTCCAAACACTGTCTTTCCACACTCTTCATATCATCACGGCACAGCCTCAAACTTTGCTGAGGCAATACCGAACTTTTCTGAGGCACTGTCGAACAGAGCAGTGCTGCTAGGAGGCAAGATTAGCAGCAAGCTCACTCCGACAGATCATCTGCATGTGGCACAGAGGTCTGATAAGGCAGCGGTAGAGGAGTCCCACAATTTAACTGTGCTCCAAGCGGTCTCCGCTACCAATTTGGGCATGCGATTACTGGCGAGGAGAAGGGAGTGTGCCGCGATGAGCGAGGAAATAGCTTCCTTGAAGGCTATGGTGGCGGACTTGCAGAAGCGGCTCTACTATGCCAATCAGCACGTGGAAGCACTGCAGAGAAAAAATGAGGACCATGTGGAGCTGCTGTAGATTCTACAAGTGCGAGAAAATAGAGGCAAGCCATGATGATGATGGAGATGAAGAAGATGAAGAAGATGATGAAGAAGATGATGATGAAGATGATGATGATGATGTTTTTTTTTTAATTGTTTTTTTAATTGTTTTTATTTTTGTTTTTTTTTTTTTGTTTTTTTGTTTTTGTTTTTATGCACTGTTTGAAATAAAAATGTGTTTTAACACTCAGAAATAAACTAACTAACCATACCACGTAAATAAATAAATAAACTAACATAACAACACAAAAACAGAAACAAAACAAAAACAAAGACTCAACAGAAAAGAAAACAAAGAAAATAAAAAAAACTTAATTTTAAAACACACAATATACAAGCAACTCACGGATGACCAGTTAAGGGCCTCAGAAAACACAGCCAGGGGATCCGGGAAGGTTGGAGGGGTCACAATGGTCCCGCTTAAAACCCAAACTTCTTAGACACCGAAGGTGTCGCCTAAAGAACTCCTAGACACTGTATTGACGAAGGTGCTCACTGGAGTTACCATAAGTCACCTCATATGAAAAATAATTTTTTTTTTTTAATTTTTTTTAAAATAATATATTCTCGTAAGAAAAAGAAACAAAAACAAATTAAGATAACATGAAACAACAAACCATAAACGAAAATGAACTAAGTACTCTAAACAAACTCAAACAAACGATATAAATTATTGTACTAAAAGAAACAAACCAAGAAACCAAAGAAAAAAAAACAAACAGCACTTTCTATCACCTATTTATCACCATTTGGACAGATTCGTTTCTATGTTTTTCAGCTTCGACCTCTGTTCAGTTTTTAGACTATAACTTTCCAACCATAAGTCCAAATTTCACGTTATTTATATGGTTGGATTCAGCATAGAAAAACAAAGAATTCAAAGCGGACCAAAAGGCAAAAACAACTACGGAAATAAACAGAATTCAAAGAAGAGAAAGGATTGAAATGCTCCCCCTTGAAGCGATTAGGTCGAGCATGGATGCACTTGGAGGTCGCGACTTCTCCCACTGCTCCACACTTCCCATTCTTATGATTGAGGTTGCCATCTCTCTCCATTTATTATTGAGCTATAATAAATTGCTAAAGCAAACATAGAAAACTTGAAATAGAATTAAAAGGATGAGGAAATAAAAACTAAAATGAAAAGGAAAATCAACACACATCCAATTCCATGTTTCAAAGCAACAAGCACCAATGGGTTGTGTAAGCTGGGACTTAAACCCAGTTCTCTTGCTTGTTGGGCAATTGTCCTTTTCTGTTGGACTACAAACACAACTTGTCCATTAACGTCATTAACTTTAAAACAAGAAATTGTCCAGTTAAGAAAAAAAATAAAGTAGGAAAGCCAAATAGAATCAAACACTGTTACCGATCCCCGGCAACGGCGCCAAAAACTTGTTGTGTAGATTCAGCTGCACCAAAATGGATTAAGCTGCATCCTCAACTTGTGATACTCGCAAGTGCACGAACCGTTGGTAGTTTAGCGTATGTAAGTGCGAGGTCGATTCGTATGGCTTGGAGGACATTGATTGGAGTTCCTGGGAGGCCAACCTGGAGCGGCTGGGTTCCAACCCTAATGTGCCTGTGTCTGAGGTCTACTTCTCCTGGTCAGACTGGGTGGACGAGATGCAGCCTTTATTTGCAGATGTTTGGAAGCGGAATGGGATATATTACGCCATTCTGCTATCGAAAAATTGGATTGATCTGAACCCTTCGCTATTGGGGGCCGCCCTTTGCTTTTGGGACAGCACTTCGAACACCTTCGCTTTCGGGCCTGGTCCCATGTCGATTTCCATTCTTGATCTTGCAGTGATCTTTGGATTTCGTCCTCACGGGCGGAGTGCTGACCGGTTAGGGGATTTTCAAGACGATCCCTCTCAGGAGAAGGAGAGAAAGAAGAACCTCGAAGTCCTTACCAGTTTAATAGGTTCCAATCGGGCCTATGGGGCTTTCATGGGGACCTTTATGGATCAGGAGGTTGATTATCCTGATGGGGAACATGTGATGTTCCTGTTGTATTGGTTGAACAGGTTCATCTTTCCCAGCGCTTCTAACTGTATTACCATGGAATGGCTTCATCTGGCTGAGGGTTTAACCTCCTATAGGGACATCGCTATTGGTCCCTTGATTCTGGCTTCTATTTACAGAGCTTTGAGAGAGGCGACAGTGGAGCCCATTAATCTTAACGTGAAAGGGCCCTTATGGATGGTTCAGGTCTGGCTCCAGTGGACTTTTCCAGAGTTGCGGGCTCAAAAATTGCGGGTTGCTTATAATGCGGTACCCTTAAGGGAACTACTCTCGAGTACTGCTTCTGGTAAGACCACTGAAGAATGTTTTGCCTTCTTTTTGTGCCGGAAAACCAGGCATGCCTTCCAGTGGATGATGAATCTCAAAAGGGGTTCATCTTGGTTCGAAAATCGACCAATTTACCAGGGTGCTCGAGGTGGCAATGCTCCCATGGTCTCTGAGAATATGGATATTTTCTCATGCCTGCAAACGCGAGACCTGCCTTGTGGTGGGAGAATGGATTCCAGAAACTATCAGTACGGGGTAGAAGCCTACAGTCCCCAGTTTTTTAGCAGACAATTCGGATGCCCCTAAGTGATACCTGAATTGGACTATTCCTTAATCAATAAGGGTTCGTCCTACAGATTCCCCAGGTTAAATAAGGAGGATCTCTTGGGCATTCGGGCCAAGAATGGGGAGTCAGCCCGAATTCTGGAGTTGAAGCCCTACCATCCTGACTGCTGCTGTACTCAATCCTTCCAAGTCTGGTGGGATCATTGTCTTAGTAGGTAAGGACCCCTAAATGACGCGTATCAGAGAGCTTTCAAGAACTGTCCCTTTCGGCGAGATCTTAAGGGCGAAGACAAGCGGGTTTTACTTGAACAGATTGCGGAAGACAACCGGCTATCTTTAACTGGTAAGAGACGTATTTTTGTCTCTTTTCTTAGCGTGTTCCTAATTATCTTTTATCTTTCAATGCAGTCTCTATCAACTATCAATCCTTCTGCACGCCCAGCCAATTAGCCATTTTGGGGCAGGGGAGCGCTGGTGGATTGAAGACCCCTATTCTCGTTCAGCGGAGACAGAAGGAAAGAGCTCCCATTCCTCCTGCTTCGCAGGCTGGCAGTGACCTTCCGTCTTCTTCTCCCCAAGGTAAAAAAATTTATTTCTGGATAAACCATTTTTGTGCTTCCAGGTTCTAATCCCATTTTTGGCCGAAACAGGTGTTCGCGTGGCTGCCAAGAAAAGGTTTTCCTTTGATGGTTTCGCCGCCAGACGTTGCTCCGCATAGTGATGGGTCCGAGGGAAGAGTTACTAAAGTTGGCTCTGCTGCTGAGGTAAACGATGACCGTTTTTTTTTATTTAAATTTTTTATAGAAACGATAATAATTCATGATCCCTCAGGTTGCTGGGCTGGTCCCACAAGTGAAGGAAGCCCGAGGAGAAGGCACAAGTGATGTAGACACTCGGACTGAGGTGTGGCCCGAATAAGTGCTTCTGCATAGTGATCCTTGGGTAATATTTTCTGACATGTGGGTTGGTTGCAAGTAACTCCAGACTCTCCCGCTCTGGTTGAAGGTGTTGGTCTTGATGTGGTTGATGTAACTCAGCAAAGAAAAGTGCGACCTGAGGAGGGGCTGCCTGAAGAAGCTGTTCCTGTGGTAGAAGGCCCTGCAGAAGAAATTTCGGCCGAGAAGAATGGCCAAGAAGGGAACGCCCCAGAGGATGATGCCCCCCGAGCCCGAGAAGATGAGCCTGAAATATCGGTTTCCAAACCTGCTGCCGAACCTTCTTTTGGGTCTGCAGGTGCGAAGGTGCCCGGAGGCTTAGGGACTGGGAGCTCCGACAGTACTTTCATTTCAAATGCAAGGGCGAAGATACTGCTGGGGAAATGGCTGGGGCTTCCTTTGGAGGACAAGGTGGCGGAGGAGCAAGGTGCCAAAGTTTCTAACGCTCTAGACTCCATCTGTCGTGCCTGTCCGGATTTTGCGACATTTTGCGAGACTGCCAAGACTGATTTGGGAACCCTTGTTGGCAAGTTCAAACGCGATGATCCGTTGTGTCAAACACCCGATTTTCTTTCCGGATTGGAAGCAGAGCTGACTCAAGCAAAAGGTGTGATGGAAGCGCAGCTCCAAGAGTTGACTGAACAAGACGCGCTGCTGAAGCAAGTATGTTGGCGTATGAAGACCTCAGAAGCCCGATTGACGAGGGTGCTGGTGCAGAAGAGGGAACTTCAAGATGCGGCGGATCAAATGCTCACAACTTTGTCCTTGGCCAAAGAAGATCTGGATAAGGCGGACATGGATGTTGGGCTAGAGCCGTGGGGTGAAAAGCTGAAGAAGATTCGTACTGATCAGTTGCGTGTGGACGTGCTGCATTTTTGGGACAAGATCAAGACTTTGCTGGATCTGTTGGTGTAAACTTTGTTTAAACTTACCTCGGACACCTTTGCTGTTTTTCTAATCTTTTGTTTGCCCTTCTATTGCTTATGTTGATGGATGATTATCTTGGTATGATGAGACTGCAAATGGGCTATACAAAATTTCAAAAAACTTTTATCTGTATATGATCGCCCTTGATGTGGGTAATTTGTTACAATATCTTAACATACAAGATTCTGCATCATACGTTATTCCCCCTTAGTCATTACTAAGATCAATGCCTGTTGTTTCCCATAACGAAGGAATAAACTTCTTTAACCACTGTCCGTTTATAGGGTGCTGGTGGGTGGTTCCGTCCTTATCTTGCAGTAGATAAGCCCCTTTTCCTAGGATTTTGTGGACCACAAATGGACCTTCACAAGTGGGACTCCATTTCTCGAGCCCTGATACATGGGTTCCTAGGGGTAAAATAGCACGCCAGACGAGTTCTCCTTCTTTGAATGTCTTTCCTCGGACCCTTTTGTTGTAAGCCCGAGCCACCGCCTATTTACCAACCATGAGATGATTCAAGGCCTTGGCCCAAATTGGGCTTCACTGCTCCAATTCCTTCATTATGGATTCGACATAAGCTGCGTCATCCATATCAGGTTTTCTCTCTATGCGTAGAGATTGCATGTTGATTTCGACTGGCAGAACTGCATCGTGACCGTATGTTAATGCAAAAGGGGTAGTACCGATGGATGTTTTCTTCGAGGTCCGATCTGCCCAAAGTGCCTTGGATAACCTTTCATGCCAGTCCCTAGGGTTGTTCTCGGCCATCTTCTTGATGATGTTGATCAAAACTTTGTTGGTAGATTCTGCCTGGCCATTTGCTCGAGGGAAATAGGGACTAGATTGCACGAACTTGATGCCGTAGGCGTTAGAAAAGTCTTGGATTTCCTTGGAAATGAAGGATGTACCTCTGTCAGTAGTGATTGTTTCTGGGATTCCGAATCTGTGGATGATTTGTTGTTTAATGAAGGTGATCACTACTGAAGAAGAAACGGATTTGACAGCACTCGCCTCTACCCATTTTGTGAAATAATCGGTAGCCACGATAATGAATGTGTGCTCGTTGCTAGAACTAGGCACTGTCTGCCGCGCAAATCTCACGGCCTGGGGTTCCGGGCCGAGGGGATGTGCGTTAACACCGGGTTTCCTGCTTTTGGGTGCGGTGCGGTTGTGCGCGGGCGTGCCAGCACGGTTTACCGTGTGTTTGATGTTTCGATGAGTTTTGGATGGATGGATGGTGAGCCTGTTTGATCTGTCTTCCTAGTTAAACGATTGTAGCCGAGAGAGGAACTGGTCTCGGCTGTTAGGTTCACGGCCTGAACTACAAGGCCGTCGAGTGATGGTGTTGGTGGTGGATTTTGGGCGGTGCTCCGGCGCGCTACTCAGGGAGCGATGGTCGTGTGATATATGGGGTGAGTGAATGAAAAACAAGGATGGTGCTCCGGCGCCTTGAAAATCAAGGGTCGTATGATATATTGATGAATGGATTCTGCTTACAATCTAACACTACTCCTAGGAAAGCAAGTAAAGATATTGAAAGTGCATTACAGGAAAAAATAAGTTGCTCCGTGGGAGGCTTGTTTTGGTGTTGAACCCTTTGAATGTAGCTCGAGTCTTGTATTTATAGGAAGAGTCCCTGGATGAGTAATCGAGGCTGAATTTACGCATAGTGGAGTCTGATTAGCGCAAGTGGGCAGTCCAATCGACATTTGGGATCGTGAAGTATGGTGGTGAGACTCCAGAAATCCCGGTGAATCTCGGCCGCCGCTCTCGATCGTGGGTTCTGAACCTCTGGCCATGGAGACGCATTTATGGCCTGGATAGCTGGTGAACCAACATCTCAAGCTGTCAGAATTCTTGTGAGAATGTCCACGTCTAATCACTCTGATCTTCATCACCAAATCCTGACTTCAGTCACTTCCCACCTTTCCTCATGCATTAAATGCTACTTTGTGGCCAATGGGTTTTGCTGCATTAAACAGGCACTACTTTCATTAAATGAAGCCTGGGACCCTGCTGTCACGTGATGATTTGCCTTTAAAGCCTTGGCCGCAAATTTGTTCGGCCTCGGCCTCGGCCTATGCTTGAGGCCGAGATGATCATGCCTTAGCATTTCCTTCTTTTATTTTTAGGAAGGCGAAATACCCTGGCGAAACGCTGCGTTTCAGCTTCTGCAAACAAGTGCCAGGGCCGAGAGAAGGGGCTCCTTCGGCCAGCTCATGGCCGAGATTCATTAGGCACAAACAGGCACGATTTTGCCTAAGAAATCCATGGCCCATCCTCTGAAGGGTCGAGGTTTCACGATCGGATTTAAGGGAACAGCTGGTACATGCTGTATCGGACCATTCCTTTGACAGTCTTCGCAACCTTTGGCGTAGTTGAAACAATCTTTTTCCATTGTTGGCCAGAAATAGCCGTATCTTTTGATCAGCCAGTGCATGAAATAGCCGTATCTTTTGATCAGCCAGCGCATCTTTTTCCTGGACTGATGGGCACCGCAGGATCCTTCATGAATCTCTCCCATGACTCTCATAAATTCTTTCGGTCCCAGACATCGCAAAAGGACTCCCTCAGTGGTTCGTCGAAACAAATCTCCATTCATGATTAGAAATCTCCATTCATGATTAGGAATCTGGTGGCGTGGTATTTGACTTTCCTGCTCACCCTTATAGATGGGTTAGTCAGGTACTCAGTCAGAGGTTTTCTCCAATCTCCAGCATGTAATTCATTTGTGTTTATCTCGAGGTCCATTCCTCTGCTGAGGATTGAGGGTAGGGATCTCTTCTGCACTTTAATGGTCCTTTTGGACTGGTGCTCCTGTATCTGGATGCCAGATGCAATTTGTGCCATTTCGTTGGCAGCCAGGTTGTCATTTCTCGGGATATATTTGACTGATATAGAGCTCAGATTGCGGGCGGCTACATAGTATGCTGCCATAGTCGGATCCCTGCATTTATATTCATTTGTCAGTTGCTTGATTACCAACTGAGAATCTCCAAAGACCTCTAGGTGTGTAACCCCAAGTTCTAGCACCATTTCCAGGCCGATAACCAGAGCTTCATATTCGGCCCTATTGTTGGTGCTGTCGAAATCGAGCTGAAATGAATATGCATATTTGGCTCCGAATGGATCTTCGATGACAATTCCTGCACCAGCTGTTGATTCTGACCTCGATCCGTCGAAGAATAGTTTCTATGGTTTGACTTGGATAGTTTTTACAGGGATTAAAATTTGTCCTTGCTAACCTGGTAACTTCCCAAAGACATTTCTGGTTTCCAGTTTCAGAGTTCTTTGATCGAGTGGGAATCCTAGATTGGCTATTTCCATAGTGCTTAAATCCTCAATTTCGATGGAAGGGTGGGCGGCTAAAAAGTCTGCAATAGCCTGCCCTTTGATTGCCTTCTGAGGGATGTACCTGAAACTGAACTCTGAGAGGGCCAGAATCCATTTTCCCAGCCGTCCCCTTAGCACGGGTCTATTGAGCATGTATTTAATGAGATCAGTTTTAGCTACGATATGAACAGTAAAAGGAAGCATGTAGTGTCGTAATTTTACTGCTATGAAATATAGTGCAAGGCAGAGCTTTTCAATAGCAGAATAACGAGTCTCAACTTCCTGTAATATTCTACTTAGATAAAACACAACTTGTTCTTTACCCTCTACATTGTCTTGGGCTAGTAAGCTACCGATAGAATTATCTGAAGCAGAAATATACAATTTTAAAGGAACGCCCTTTCTTGGAGGCGTGAGGACCGGTGGGTTGCTCAGGTACTGCTTTATCTGATCGAATGCTTCCTGTTGGATCGGCCCCCATAGGAATGGGTCTTTGTCCTTTATCTTTAACAAAGAAGAGAAGGGTTAGACCTTCCCAGCCGAATTAGCGATGAATCGCATGAGAAAATTGATCTCCCCGAGCAGACTCTGCAATTCTTTCTTGCTACGGGGAATAGGGGTGTCAATGATTGCCTTGATTTTATTCTTGTCCACTTCAATGCCTCTCTGATGTACTAGAAAACCCAGGAAATTTCCCGCCTGAACACCGAAGCCGCACTTTTTCGGATTCATCTTTAGTTGATGCTTCCTCATTCTGATGAAAGCCTTCCTGAGATCTTCCACATGCTCCTCCTGTTCCTTTGATTTGATGACTACGTCGTCTATATATAATTCGAGTGTATGTCCGATCGTGTCATGGAAAATGGCGTTCATTGCCCTTTGATACGTGGCGCCTGCATTTTTTAGCCCGAAAGGCATAACTAGATATTCATATGCCCCCACGGCTCCTGGGCATCTGAATGCTGTCTTATGAATGTCCTTTTCAGCAACCATGATCTGGTTATACCTTGCGTTGCCATCCATGAACGACAGAGTCTTGTTACGAGCTGCTCCGTCAATCAGCATATCGGCCATTGGCATGGGATATTCGTCCTTTGGGGTAGCTTCATTCAGGTTTTTGTAGTCAACGCATATTCTGACAGCCTTGGTGACCTTCTTCTGAACAGGGACGATATTTGCCAACCACTCGACATATCGGGCTGGTCTGATGAATCCTGCCCTCAACAATCGCTCAATTTCTTCTTTTACCTTTAATTCAGTGTCGACTGACATCCTTCGCTTTAACTGCTTCACTGGTTTATAGCCCTCTTTTATGGGCAAACGATGTTCTACCAAGCTTCTGTCCAATCCTGGCATTTCGTGGTAATGCCAAGCAAAACATTCTCTGAATTCTTGCAAAAGAGAAATCAAATCTTTGCTGATGCCATGATCCAGGAGGCCACTGATGAATGTTGGCCTTGGATCTTCGTTAGTTCCCAAATTAATCTCTTCAAGAGGGTCCTGAATTTCTGGAGGTGTTCTGCTGAGTTTGGTGGGCCCTAATTGAATTTCTTCACTTAGTTCGACTGAGTCGGTCCAGGTGTCTTCAGAAACAAATTCAGCCATATAGTTGGCCGGATTCGTTCCTAGCTCTTCTTGTATCACCTCTTCCATTTTTAGCCGCTCCGCTAGAGGTGCCTTTTCTAGAGACGGCTCATGTTCCTGTAGGTCTTGTTTATTCATGGAAATTGGCGAAGGATATCTGGGGCCTTTCCCATTCTTCTGCTGAGAAAACGAGGCCCTGCTGGATGAACTTCTGGGCCATCACTACTTGAGAGTGGCCGTTCTTGACTAGTTCCGGAATGGTAAGAGGAGCTATGTCTTCATTGTAAAACCGTGCGTCAACGTTATTGGCAGATGGCAAGAATGGCTTTGGGTCTACTTTTATCATCTCGTAGTCTTCTAATTCTTCGTCCCACATCAGTAATTCTTGCTGAAGGGAAGAAGGTATAGACATGCTTTGATGTATACAGTCCCTTCCCATCAATGCATGGTAAGATGACGTGCTATTCACCACTAAGTAAGACACCATCAAGTTCTTGGATCCGACCTCAAACTCGGCTACCAGAATGCCATGAGTAGCAGTAATGGTTCCTGCGAAATTAGAGACAGTTAAATTTGTGGGAATGAGATCCGCCTTGTTCTTTCCCAGCTTTTCTAACCTCTTGAATAGTAGGATATTGACAGCGGCTCCTCCATCAATCAGCACATACTTAAAAGGTACGCCGTTGATTCTAGCGGAAATGAACAGGGGTCTCAAATGCTTTGTCATTGCTCGAGTTGGTCTGGTGAAGAATACCTAAGGAACTCCTACTTTCGAATTCTCTATTTTTCCAGCCGTGTTTGACTCATCTATCTTCAAAATGTCAGGCCTTTCGTTATGGTCGTCAATTATGCGGATCAACGCGGTCGGATGATCCCCAATCAGACTATCGCCCTCCATATACCCTGGCTGATCCTCTTTTGACCTGTAGAGAGCAGGGAGGATGTATACTATGTTTATAGGCATAGCTTTCTGAGTGGTGGGTGATGGCTCAACTTCCATAAGTTGACTTTCTTGACATTCCTTCTCTGGGACGGTTTTTGAAGCCATTGTATCTGCAGCCCTTTCTGTGGTGACAGTGTTCTTGGCGACCTCTTCCAAAGTTCCGAACGTTAAGGCTGGGGTGTGATTAGGCTGTTCATCTTCTTCCTTGCCTCCAATCTTCAATCCCAAAGCGGCTTTAAATTCCTCATGGTTGAGTTCGTAGTTCAGTAAGTCGTCATCTTCTTCTTCGGACATGTTGTCATCTCCTTCTTCATCCGTGGATAACTTGGCCTGAATCAACTTTTGTGGCATTATAACCCTTAAACCGGACCTCGATGGTCCACTCTCGGGCTTTACTGCCATCATCTTTCCATAGTTCTGATCACGTGAAACAACTTCACCTTTGACCGCCGAAGGGCGCTTGAGGATAGTTTTGCCTGTCGAGAGTCTTTGTATTTTTGAATAAAGTGGCAGCTGACCACCTGAAGCGTGGTGTCGTGGTCTCGGTTCTCTTGATTCCTTCGTTCCCTAGTCATTTGGGAAGGAGGGTGAGGCTTTCGGTCTAAGTACTCCCGTGGTTGGTCGCTCTCTGCTTTGCGCCTCATGGCCGCCATCTTCGATGTTGAGTGTGGAGTCAGGATTGATCGTCTGGTTTTCCAAATACCTCCTGGCCTTCCCGTATTGCCTCCTGACCCTTCGGCCTGGGTGTTGGTTAGTTCCCTCTCCGGCTTGCCTCCTTTTCCCACTAGGTACCATCTGCCGTTTCGAACCATTGTGATTTTACCGGGCTCTGTTGGCTTCACGTTGGTTGAATTAGATGTGGTAGATGGTATGTTATTTCCTTCATTTTGAGTACGCGTCTCCCCAGGCTGGGTGGATGAAGCTCCGGATTCAGGTCGGGCCAGCCTTGTGCGCCACTCGTCTTTATCCTCTAGTTTTATATGCCCGGCCCTTCTCGGGATATATGGCTCTTGGATGACTTTTCTGCTTATGTCCCGAAACCTCTCATAATTACCTTCCGAGCCCCTATGTGGGCTAAAAGGGCCATAGTTTCGGGCTTTGGACCTGTGGAAATTCTGGTCAGCTTCGATTATATTTTGAATCAGTCGCTCGTCTATCTTCCCTCCTGCGGCAGGTACCTCGAGTTCACATTCGCATTTGCACCGGTTGCACATTATGATTCCGGCCGTGATGGTCGCTTTTGGTCTTTTCTATCAATGATGAGGTAGCCTTTCCTGCTTTCTCAATATCTACCACGATCCTCCTCTTATTGTGCCTTTCGGGCCAGTTGACTCCGACCATGTGAGTAGGAAACGGCTCGTTATCAACTCTCATAGTGGTCGGTTTATCTAGGAGGATCTTGCCTTCGTTGATGAGATCCTGGATAGCATCCCTAAACTTAACGCAATTGTTAATAGCATAGGAGAAGGAATTATTCCACTTACAAAACAATTTGCCTTTCACTTCTTCTTGTTTTGGGAATATATATTTCTCGTCAAGTCTGATCACCTTCCCTCTGAGCAGCTCATCAAAGATGTTTTCCGCTTTAGAGAGATCGAAGGAATATGATTTGTATTTTTGTTTATAGGGTATGAATCCTCCGGTCGGGGGAGGGTTACTCTGCTGTTCCTTTCCTGGTCTCATCACTGCTTTGCAAGTGATCGGATTCTTTATTTGAATGATCTCTGCAAGTGACACTTCTGGACTGATGCTCTCTTCACTGGCTTCAGCAAATTCGTTGATGACTTCCAGATGATGGACCGGGCTTTTGAAGTAGACGGGTTTAGAGCTGTTTCTTCTCTACGCTTCTTCCTGGAGCAATAACTCATACTTCCCGGCTCGTTGAGCCACGTCTTGCAAGTCCATAAATTCCTGATCATCGAATTTCTTTCGAAGGGGTAGCCTGAGAGCATTCTGGGCCATCTTGATGAAGTGTTTCTCATCCATGGGGAATTTACATTTCATCTTGAGTTTCTTAAAACGTGCGATGAAATCCTGTACCGTCTCATGTTCTCCTTGCTTCATATCAATCAAGTCATTCATAGTGACCTCAGGTTCGGGCCTATCATATCGCTCCATAAAGGCTCCTTCCATTTCCGCCCATCTTGGGATAGAATTCGGGCTTAAATTTGAATACCAGGTGAAGGCTTGGCCTGAGAGGGAGCTTCCGAACAACCTCAGTTTCAAAAGAGGTTGGGTCTCGATGGCTAAGCATTGGGCCGAAAAGCGCTCGATATGTTCCAATGCTGATGCGTACAAATCTTCTCCGTTGAATAGACTGAAATTTGGCACTTTGAATCCCTTTGGGAATGGTAAATCATAGATATATGCAGGGTAGGGCTTTTGGTAAGTGGGTCGGGCCGCTCGCCTGATTCCAGCCTGACCATTGTAAAAAAGCTGCCTCAATCCCTCCTTTTCATTTCGAATGGCTTCATCCGGATGGAATGCCAGAGGAGGCTCGATAGCGGCCTGCGGGTTCTGACCTACCTCGTCTTCGTCATCAGAATCCTGAGGCTATTCATTTGTCCTTGTGTAATTTCGCCTACCCCGTCCATTACCCCCGTTATTACCGTTATTATGGGCAATGTGGACGTTGAATCCCGCAGGTTCTCTCCATTTTTCTGCATACATATTCCTTCGAACGGGTTCTGGTGGTAAGGCGGCTTCGCCGGTCCTTGGAGCTTGATATTTGGAAGGGGTTCCATAAGGTGTGAACCGCTGGCCTCCCGGTTCCTTAGATGGGCTGCTTACTTGCGCAGCGACTGGACCAGTGAGCGCCATGTCTGACGTGCCTGTGTGAACAACTTGGAAAGGTGTTCCACAGGAGCTTCCCACCACCATCTTGGGAGATGTTGAGTTAGCATGGCCACTCGTCTGGCCCGGGGAATACTTTGGAACCCCTGAAGGTGTTTTCTCGTCTTCGAGGAGCCCTTTTTCTTTTCGGGACGCGTCCTCTTCCTGTGCCAATCGTATGATTCGTTTGAAGATTTGATTCAGGTGAGCTCTAGTCTCATTTCCTTGTAGAGCCGTGTCCACATGTCCCTTTTCAACGGTCTGGACGATGCTCTGGGACATGTGATTCATAGAGTCTGTCATCACTTGAAAATCTTCTCTCATGGCTTTCTCCAATCGTTCAAAGGGGTATTCCGTGGAAGACTCTATTGACTCCGCCTCCAAGATCCCTTTGTTTCTTTCGTCGGTGGCTTGTGTGGATTCCGCCATGTAGACTTTCCTTTTGGTCCTTCTCACCATACACGAGTGAAAGTCCCACCGGGCGTGCCAAAAATATGTTGGTTCCTTTTTCTTTTCGAGTATTCTTTTCGCCGAATATCGTGATCGGCATGCTCAGAAGAATACATAAGCTGCTGGACCGACACCAATGCCCCGATTGTATCTTTTTGGCTCACGCAGATGCTATTTCAATCTTCAACAAAATTGAAAGTTGACTCAGGTTGACAAAAATCCAGTCTAGCCCTGCCATGGGCTCAACTTCCGGACTCCTCCCGATTCATGAGTTCTGCTTTATAGGCGTGCCACTGTTGGGTATGAAACCAGCCCAACAGACCTGGTATGAGTGAGTGTGATGGGTATTGTGTGAAGTTTGCGCCTTCCTTCTGGACCTTTGTTCAAGCCATTGTGCTCCAAGTGGGGTACTGGCCTGGATTGGTTCTTTTCTATGCCTCAGTTAAGAGGACTTTAACATTCTTTCTTTCGTGTATATATCGGTCCTGGTGGGTGCGAGCGACACCTATCCAAGCAAGGGAAAAAGACAGAGTTCTTGGTTAATAAACACCTCGCGCAGGTTTATAAACCTAAATTCGAATTTAAATATATTTATATGTAAACTGACCACAAATTCGGGCCCAACTGGCTTATACCCCTTAAGCCTATATGGCCTGATTCGGGCTAAAAACCTCTTGTGATCTTTTAGCTTAAATAAACAGAAGCGGGAAAATGCTTAAATATCACAGGTATGAAGAGAAATGCAAATACAGACATAATAGATTTCTTTAAAAACGAGTTCCATCCTTCTTATTTATTTAGCTCTTAAATCAACGGCAGAAACAATAAAGATCCATATTTATTGGTTCCGAACTATGAAATACATTATCACGGCGATCTAAGGTTATAGCCGGCTTGATTATACAAATTCAAATTGAACATTTTCAGAAGTTAGTCATACCATGAAGATGGCAGAGAAATAAAAAGATGGACACAGAAGTCGTTTGGCTATCTGAGATCCGGGCGAGTTTGACTAGAAATATCTTGAGCGCTTTTTAGTGTTTTACAAGACGTTGCATCTGGTTTTTGGAGAGAGAGTCCCTTTCTTCTGTGCTGGAAGTTCTCTATTTATCGGTGCAGGGGAGGTCTTAAGTGATGATGACTGAGCGAGGATGTTTGGTTGTTGTCCAAAGTCAGCTTGCTGACTTGACGTCTTGAACCGGTCCATAGTGGGGGTGATTGGACTTTCTAACGAGAACCGCCGGGCCTTCGAAACAGCTCCCTGGTCTGAAGCGTTTTGTACTTGACGATTTGATATGCAAGTTGGCTTCTTACCTGGCTTGGTGGCTTCCTTAGGCGGCTGGCTTTCTTGCTGGAAGAGGGAAAAGTCAGATCGTCATTAAATGTTGATGGTCCTTCTCCAACTTTGCGTGAGTTTGGAACAGTTTTCGATTTTTTCTTCCCGCAGTCCAATCCCTCTGGGCCCTCTGTTCTTGGGCTTCGGTTTTGGTCCTGTCTTGGTGCTTCTATTGGGCTTGGGCCCTTGCCATGCTCTTTTTAGGGAGGGAACCACTTTTGGTCTATTGACCAAAATTGGGCACAAACAATTCTCACTACCAAAAAATCAGTTGGGGTTTATGTTTCCTTCAACAACAATGGCAGTTGGAACAGTAAAAGGGAAATGAGTTATTAAGCTGAGATTTTTTATCAAAATAATTTCTGTTCTTGATAAAGTGCGAGATTACCTGTTTGTTGGGTTTGTTGGTTGTTTCATAAGAATCTACTGTTTGATTAACCCCTTCGTTGCTACAGCAGCTGGGTTCTGGACCTTTGTGTGATATCCAGAAGGCCAAAGTTGGCCCCCACGTTGATATTTGTTTGAGTTGAAAAGTTGGCTAGTCAAATAGCCAACCTGTTGCTGATCAAATTGCAAATTCCAATGGCGTTATTGGCCATATATATATAATATTATATCTATATATTATAAGCCAATTCCCATAAAAAGTTGGCTATATATATATATATATATATATATAATATTATAAACAATTGACGTTTTTTGACTTGGCTGAGGGAGTGGCTTGTAAAAAACGTAGTTGTGAGGATGGCCAAGTAGTTGGCTGAAACCAAGTCTAGATCTTGGTTTTCCATGTCGGTGAGTTGGCTGGAAATGCAAGTCTTGGCTGAAAAGTTGGTGTTTTAGCATAGGTTTTAAGATGGGTGTAAGCAATATATATATATATAGAAAGAGAGCTTGTAGGCCATTTAGTTGGCCTTTAATTCTTGTCTCTAACCTCCCAGGCCATAGGCCTTATACATATATAAAATATAATATGAAATATATATGTATTAATATTGAAAGATAAAAAATCATGTAGACCTTGGCCAAGTTTCTTAGACGGACTCAATGAAATTCCAAGTCACTGAGCATCGATGGATTATGTTCAATCAAAATTAAAGACTCCGGAAGCCATATCGTCTCACCAGATGTTAAGTCCAAAACCTCTAGATATTTTCATGCACGTGACAAGATCCATTCAAGGAAAGCAATCAAAGAGAGTGACGTCAATCTGGAACATTCCTAAGGAGGAGAGAATCAAGTGATCAGATTTGCAATCTGATGATCTCATTCGAATCAATTCCGCAAATTTAGGAAGCCACACAAGGAAACGAAATTGACCTTTGGCCATTTAATGGCCAGCCCATGGGCTGACGAATGCCCCTATATAAACTACACCAGACAAAGAGCAAAGACCCCGACATCAGACACAAAAACCTACTTTATGTCTTTCAATTTTCTATCCCTAGACTAGGTTTTTATTTTCCAAGCAAGTAGACTAGATCAGTTCTTCACTTTCGTTAGTGTAAGTTTAATTTCTTGCATTTTCCTTTACGTTGTTTTAAGATTCAAGCTTATCGCTTTATTTTTAATTGTTATCAAATTCTCTTTAAGTTTAATTTAATTTCAGATTGTTTTATTTTATTGTCTTTATTATTTATATCGTTCTTATTTTGTTATTCGTTTAATTTACGCTTATCTGTTGCTCTGATTTACTTTATCGCACTTTAATTCTTATTTTTAAGTTCAATCGCATCTTTTAATTTAATTAGCATCATTATCATTAAAATCTTAAAAGAAAAAAAAAACTAAAATACCCATACGAAACCTAACAATCCTCGACCCGAGGAAGTGAAAGGACCTAGGCCAGGAAGAGGTTCCTTGCTTGGCTGATCAATCGGCTGGTTAGAAGTCAGAAGCGCAAACATAACAATCCAACTTTTTTCACTCAAGCCAATCAGTGGCTTGGTGGTGGCACGCCTACGCAATCCAAGAGAAGAAGGACCAAAAGTTCATTCCAACGCCCAACTTGGCCGAAAAGAGGGAAATATAATTTGGCACGCCCGGTGGGACTACTAGGTTTTATATGGTCGTAAACACTAGGAAGAATCCTAGAAGAGATCAAGAGTTTGAAGAGTCTAGACTTCATTCGGAATCAGAGACAAGCATGGCTGGTTCACTTCCCATGAATACTTAGCCACAAAATGTTATGAACGAACAACAAAGCCAAAATGGCATTGGCCAAGCTACGGCCATCGACCCCAACCATGTGGTGGTCGAAGATGTTACGGAAGTCGCTAGAGGACTAGTCTTAAGGCCGAATCCGGCCACGTCGCTGGAGATCCAACAACTCATCCGAGCAATGGAGACATCAAACAAACTCAAACAGCAACGGATGCAAGACATGGCTCAAACCATAGCCATCCATAATGCTTAGATAAATGAGAAGTTTGATCGATTGCTAGGCCAACAAAATGGCCAAAATGGGAATCAAGTGCCTCCAAATGGAGTGGCAGCGGCAGGGCCTCAAGTGGAGGTTCAACCAAACGTCTTGGATGCGAATCCGCCTCAACCGAATCCACCAGCTGGTGGTAACCCAGCCCCAGCGGTCAATATTCAGCCGATAGGTAATAATCCATATGTGGCGGCCAACCAATTCCAAGGATTCCCGCCATATAACCAATTTCGCCCACAAGTCCACCGAGGGGCAGGGGTCAACTTGGCTGGACCTCATATCAACCAATTTGCCGGTATCGGTGGATGGAATAATCTTGGTGGGAATGCGAACTTGAATAATCCACTACTAGGAAACCAAGCAATCGACCGAGGAGCGATCGAACAGATGATCCAAGATATGGTACCTCATGCTAGGAGGATTGGTAGACCAGTTTATCAGAGGCCTTATACGGCCCACTCCACGCTTTTGCCAAGGCATTAGGGCGGGATAGCTCTGTTTTGTCTACGGTCCAGCAATTCGGCCCAACCCATACTTTGGCCGATCAGGCGCAGCCCGCCCAGAGCAATGCGACAGAAGCGTCATCACAGCAACACGATCAGAATGGCTTGACCGCTGCACTACCTGTACAAATACACGATCCGGCCATTCCTCCGACAACGCAGACGCACCTAGGTTCCCATTATGATGCGATCCAACAGAACCAGGTGGCCATACCTCGAGGGCCGGCGGACCAAACGTACCTCGATCAAGCCCACGGCGTTCCTCTAATACCACCCGGCTCGGTCGCAGCGGCCAAGCCCTTTGCTCGAACGACCCAGCGGGTAAAGCTGCGAAACGATGCGCAACAGGATAGGCCTTTTCAAGGGCTTCAGTTCAAAGATATCCGGTGTGTGATGAAAGACGGTTTAACACAAGGGCAGCCGGGGGCACCAGGTTACACAAAGCCGTACCTATCAAGGAAACCCAGGGTTTGGCGCAACTTATTTCCTAAAGCTTTTTTGGCACGCCGCACCTCAAAAAACTCGGTCGTAGACACATCTCCTTACGTCTTGGCCTACGGCCATGACACTGATGGACTATTGGAACTGGGGGTTCGATTTCTTCAAATTATCAAACAACATAGCCAAAAGGAGAAGGACTACTCGCAAACCGGGCCCTGGAGTTCAGAAAACTTAGAACAGTCGAGACTCGACGCTTACAACTCGGTGCAAGTTCCAGAAAAAATGGCACCGAGGGCCTACGACCAAAAAGTCAAAAAGAAAAAGAGGGGGAAGTAGGCGAGCGAGTTAAACAAACGGTGCAGTCAACATAAGACGAGAAGCGTGCGTTTGATCTTTTAGGAAAAAAGGGCCTGGCCTTATATTTATATTAAAAAGTTTTTCTTTACAATAAGGGTGAACGGCCAGTCGTGGCCGATCGAAAGAAAATATACAGATGTCATACAAAAAATATATATATAAAATAAAGTTTATGTATGTAGTTAATTATTACATCCCCAAGAAACATTTAAAACAGCCGCTCGCCGCTCGCCTCTCGCCTAGACCCTTTCGCTGAACATCCCCCAGATCAGGCAGGTGATCCTTCGCCAAGCGATATCCCCGCCGTCTATGTCCGCCTGCCATCTCACCCAGATCAGCTTCCACTCGGCCAATGCCTTCTTCGTCTCAATCGCTGCTTTAAGGATTTGCTTAGCCGAAGACTTCAGCTCGTTCCCGGCCGCAACCGCACCATCTCGGCGCTGAAGGATGAGATCTCGACGGGCCTGGAGCTCGGCAATCTGAGCCTCGACCTGCGCAAGTTCTTCATTCTCCCATCGAACGACGAGGTCATTTTCTTTCAATCGGGCCATAGCGGTTCAGACTTGTTCCTTTATCTCCACCAGCTCTTGCTCGAGCGAGCTTCCCTTGGCCATCCTCGTAATGGCTTCAGCATATCGGCCGATCATCTCCTCGCCTTCGGCTAGACGGGCTTGCAACTCATCCAGCTGAGCCGAGTTCAGCAGACCAAGCGCCATAACCGTATCCAGGCAGGACCTAAACTCCATGAACGCCTCGGCGGTGGTCATTTGATGAACCCCAAAGAAAAGGAACTCTCGGAGCCGTTCAACGACGGTCCTAGAATCCTCGTCCAGGGGAGTCGAGGTTGAGCTACCTCCTTCCTCATGGAGGCTGGCGTATAACTCCTCAAGATCGTCGGAGGAGGTGGTCTCCTGAAAAGAAAAAAAAAGGAGTTTTAGGTGAGAAACAACCAGCTGGGACACGAGGAATGACAAGGTGAAGAAAAAGGGCCGAATACTCACTGCAATGGCGAGCGGTGCGGCAGGAACTCCCATGACCGAAAGCTCGGTCAGGACCGTCGAGGTAGCCCGCAAGGAACTCGGCACACTCACGGTCGTGGCCCCGGTTACCACCAGCTCGGTCACAACCGTCGAGTCCTGGGACAGCGGCGCTGGGGGCATGGTTGCAGCAACCATGGACAGCGGCGGCGACGACCGGGGAGGCTGGAAGCAGAAAGTTCGGTCAGAAGCATGTGGCGCAATTCTAAAAATAAAGCTAAGTATAATAAAAGCAAACGCTTACCGAGCGGAACACAATGCCGTTTGGACGACGAGGAGTGGACAGGAACGGCTCGGTAGACGCGATAACAGCCAAGGAAGGCACGGCAGAAGAAGCTGAGAGCACTTCTACTGGGGCGGTCCGCGTCGATTCCAGGACAATGACCTCGTCGTCTAGGACATCCACGGCGCCCTCCTCAGCAGTTGGCACCCCTGCGACTGCTATCTCGACATCCAACGTCTCTGCCACCTCGGCAGTGGCCGCCCCCTCAACCACCGTCTCGGTTGCGGCCGCAATCTCAACCACCGCCTCTGCAGTGCCCACCTCCTCGACCATCATCTCGACAGCGGCCGCTTCCTCGACGGCTGGCTCCTCGGCAGTAGCTTCCTCCTCGACCACTACCTCGTCTTGAGGAAAGAACCAGATTACCAAAGTATATAAAGAGGGGAGGGGGTGGCCTAGAGGATAAAGAAGGGAGAAGAAATCAATGGGGGAATACTCACGGCCACGGGAGGGGCTTCACTTACAACCATAGGAGGGGCTTCCTCCTCATCCTCGCCCTCCGAGAAGACGAGGAGGGCCCTTTTTCTCGGCCGCTCTGGCGCCGCCGTCCCGACCGCAACACTCCCAGCCGGTGCGGCCTCAGCCGGAGCAGCCTCAGTGCTTGGGGGCTCTCGACCCCTCTTGCGACCTTGGGCTACGTATACAAAAGGGAAAGAAGCAAAAGAGATGAGGGGTAAAATAAACGAGAGCAAAGGTGGCTCAAGGAGGTCGAGAAAAATAACATATATAGAGAAAAGGGGAAAGTGCTTACCAGCAGTGGCACTCGGCCGAACAGGAGGAGAGGACGGCACGGTCCTGTGCTTCAAGGTTTTCCGCGCCCCCACTACGGCCGTCGCCCTAGAAGTTGGGGCTGCGGTTGAGGCCACGACCGTTGCTCTAGCTGAAGGAGGGGCCGCCACCCTAGGTACGGCCACGGCCGGGGTACTCAGTCGAGGAGGCCCGGTTGATACCTTCTTCACTTTGCTGCCCTTTGGGGGGAGGGGGTCCCAATCTGCATTCTTCAAAGCCACCCTCGCGGCCTCTTCAACGGGCCGAAAAAATCTGGCCGATATGCACTCCTCGTACCAGACCCTTCCATCCTCATCATACGCATTACAACGCAACCAAGGCGTCAGAGTAAGGAAGGTCATCCCCTTTTGGAGCTGGAAGGAAATGCCAGCCACGCTGTGCTACTGGGCGACGTTGGCCCTCCAGGACGAGAGCCAGTTGGTTGACAAGGGGGGAAGTGGGGCCGTCTGAATCAGGCCGAATTGCCGCGCCACGAAATTTGGCAGATAAACCTTGGATACGCCGCAGTGAAGATCACGCGAAACTAGGAAGGAGCCCCAGATCTCCTTCAAGTCGTTCTCTGTCTCGCCATCAGGAATGACGGAGAGGTCGTGCGCCAGGAATAGAGGGAATGGCCGAGCAAGGCAGATGCGGAACTGCGTGCCAGTTCTCTCGGCCAGGCCATAGAAAAATTTATAGCAGAGGGCCGAGGTGTTATGCTTCCTGGGGGCTCGGGCAAATGCGTTGGCCAGCGGCTCGGTGTCAGTAATGTTGGCCACCCCCCTCAGCTCTGGGAAGTAAGCTTGCAGCCAGAACTGGAAAGCCCATAGTGGACCACCGTGCTTCGGCTTCATCCCATTGGTGACGATGTCATGAAGCGTGCGGTAGATGTGGCCGAGCAGGAATGGGCCGAGTGCTAACCTTCCGCCCTGCGCAAAATAATCGGCCAAGTGGGCGAACTCCAGGGTGACCTTGTTCCCCTGGGTGCAGAATACAAACTTGCACAGCCAGTACGGCAGGAATGCGGCGTGCTCAACTTCGCCGTGGGGGGCGATGGCGTCGTCTACACCGAAGTTGCTGTAAAAACTGGAGTAGTTGAGCATGTTCTTCGCCTTGCTCCCGGCGACTCTCGTAAGAATAGGCCAGGTAGCCTTGAAACTCCCTTCTGCCTCAAGAGCAACAAGTGCGGCGTTCACTTCTACGCCGAGAGGAGAGAGGCCGAAAAGGGCAGCCATGTCTAGAACAGTTGGCGTCATCATGCCAAACCAAAAATTCATGGTATTCGTGGCCGATGACCAGAAGCATAGGGTCGCGGCCAAGAGCGACCGGTCCATGACGAGCGGCCGATCGAACAGCTTGATCAAGTGATAGATACCTTGATCCTTCCATTGCTGGCCGAAGAAGTGCTCCATCCTCGGTAGCCATTTTTCCCAGTCTGGGGTCGAGATTGGCCATTGGGGCTGCGGCCTGACGACGTTCCAATCTTGGAAATCCCCCCCGTCAAAAACTGAGAGGTCCACCAGATTGTTCTTCAAATGAGCTACCAACCTCTCTGGCATCCCACCATTTACAGAGGGGCCGAGGACGCAGGAATCGGTGGCAACGCCGTCATCATCAGTCCAGGGCATGATGATGTTAGGTAGGACCGAGCCCTGGATTTCTCGGCAAATATCTTCAAACTCCGTCTGAAAGGCTTAGGACCGAGCTTCAACAGATGTGGAGGTACTGGAGGCCATTAAAACATATCTAAGTTGGGTGTTTAGAGGGAAAATGTAGAGAAAAGGCGATGAACGTGAAGAACACCAGAAGAAAGCCCAGAAGAGGGTGAGGGTTTGTGGGTTCTTGAAAGGACGGAACTCAAGAATGAAAGAAAATCGTGGTTGCAGGCAAGGTTCTCTAGTAAACTTGGGGACTTAAGAGCGTGGTGGGATTGAAGGATTGAGAGAGGTTTTTGGCAAAGCTTGGGCGTCTGAGAATTCTGAAAGCGTAAAGAACAAACGAAGAAGTCTGGGTTTTTATATTGGCGCTAGAATTCGAAAACGAAAAGTCGTGGCTCTCTTGAGAGACGTAACGTTCTGACAGCGTGCTCAAAAAGCACGATGACGTGTCGAAAGCCCAGAGACCATCGTTTCATTTGACGAGGCGAAGCGACGCCTCGCGTAAGTCTGGGCAATGATGGCCTGCACGACATGCTTGGGCATTAAATGCGCCGACTGGCCTGCGCATTTAATGCACCAATTGTCAATCACTTCTGAAGGAATGCAAAGGGTCCATCCCCTGGAATCCATTCGGTTCCTGCCCTTGCCAAGACCGAAGAATCTGGGGATGTGGGGGCAATGTTTGTGCCTAATAAATCACGGCCATGAACTGACCGAAGGAGCCCCTTTTCTCGCCCCTGACACTTGCTCGTGAAACTAAAACGCGGCGTTTCGCCAAGATGTTTGGCCTTCCTAAAAAGCAAAGGAAAAGTTGCGAAGGCATGCTCATCTCGGCCTTAATTATAGGCCGAGGCCGAAGTCGAACAAAATCACGGCCAAAGGTACTAACATCAGATCATCAAGTGGCAGCCGGGTCCCACGCTTCATTTAATGAAGCAATGCCTCTGTTTATTGCAAGCAAACCCACTGGCCACGAATAAGCATTTAATGCACGAGGGAAGGTGGGAAGTGATTGAAGTCAGGATTTAGTGATAGGAATCAGAGTGATTAGACGCAGACATTCTCACAAGAATTCTTGCAGCTTGGGAGATTAGGTCACCAACTATCAGAACAATAAATGCGTCTCCACGGCCAGAAACGCAGAACCCACGATTAGGGCGGCGGCCGAGATTCACCAGGATTTATGGGGTCACACCACCATGCTTCACGATCCCAAATGTCGATTGGACTACCCACTTGCTTTAATCAGGCTCCACCATGCAGATTTTCAGCCTCGATTACTCCTCCAAGAACTCTTCCTATAAATACAAGGCTCAAGCTACATTCAAAGGGTTCAAACACCAAACAAAAGCCTCCCACGGAGCAAATTATATTTTCCTGTAATGCACTTTCAATATCTTTACTTGCTTTCCTAGGAGTAGCGTTAGATTGTAAGGAAAATCCATTCATCAATATATCATACGACCCTTGATTTTCAAGGCGCTGGAGCACCATCTCTGTTGCCCAGTCATTCACCCCATATATCATACGACCGTCGCTCACTGAGCAACGCACCGGAGCACCGCCCAAAACCCACCATTTTCACCACCCCTAAACGGCCTTGTAGCTCATGCCGTGAACCTAACAGCCGAGATCAGTTCCTCTCTCGGCTACGATCGTTTGATTAGAAGACGAGTTCAAACAGGCGCACCACTTGACCATTCTATCCACATCAACATCTCGACGCACAACCGCACCGCATCCAAAAGCAGGAAGCCACGTGTCAACGCACATCCCCTCGGCCCGGAACCGCAGGCCGTGAGATTTGCGCAGCCGATAGGGATGATTTCAATGAAGTCGAATCCATGGTTCAGATGGGAGAAACAAAGGAAATCAATGTGACTCGGGAAATCCCGAAAGTGGAGGTAGTTCAACCTCAAATCGTGGTGCCAAGTTTAGAGAAGAAAAGGCCGGAGAAGGTGTACTATGAAATGCCCACCAAGAGTATGGCTTCCCATCTTAAACCTCTGTACGTAAGTGCTCATTTCGATGGGGTTCCAATGAGCAAAGTTCTAGTTGACACGGTGCCACGGTGAACATCCTCCCAGCCTCGGTGATGAAGAAACCGAAGAAGATTTCAGATGAACTAATCCCGACCAAGACAACGGTCAGTGGCTTTGTGGGAGACACCACAAGATTGAAGGGGATCATCCCTCTCCAAGTCAGAGTAGGAGGAAAGGTCAGGATGATAGCCTTCTTCGTGGTAGAAACAACAGCTCATTTTAGTGCATTGTTGGGTCGAGATTGGATCCACGGAAGTATGTGTGTCCCCTCCTCGCTTCATTAGACTCTACAATTTTGGCATGAAGATGGGAGTGTGGAACTAGTTCAGGCCGACTCACGGCCCTTCATGGCTTCAGCCAATGCAGTGGAGGCCATATTTTACAAGAATGATCTTGGTTCTCTTTATTTCATAGGGTCAGATAAGAACGGCCGACCTACGGGAGTCTTGCCCAAAAATTGATAGACTTAGGGGCACATGATGCCCAAGCAGATAGGGAGCGACCCACAATGGCTGATTTCTTCTCTCTCAATGAGTGATACAACCATCGAGGAAGAGAAAAGAGTCGCGGTGGAAGACACTTTGAGACAGCTATATGGTTTTTGGGCCGAGAGAGCGGCCGAACACGGGTCCACCGCTCATTTGGTGGAATTCCTCCACGAGGGTCCGGAAGATGATGCACTCGAACTTGAGGAAGTTGAGTTGGCGCCAACTGAGATGGATGATTCAAAGGCGAAAGTCCAAGATCCGCTATTGGAGATCAGCCTAGGAACATGAGACAACCATCGGCCAATCTACGTTAGTGGCCTAACGGAGCCAGAGCTTCGGACCAAGATGGAAGAGCTTTTGAGAGAATTCAAGGATTGCTTTGCTTGGGATTATACCGAGATGCCTGGATTGAGTCGTGACTTGGTCGAGCATCGCTTACCAACAACAGAGGATTTCAAGCCCTTGAAGCAGCCACCTCGCTGAATGTCAATGGAAGTAGAATTATAGGTTAAGGAAGAAATTGTAAGGCTTGTTAAAGCCAAATTTATTAGGCCAGTGTTTGTGCCTAATAAATCTCGACCGAAGGAGCTGACCAAAGGAGGCTGACCAAAGGAACTTCCTCTCGGCCCTAGCGTCTATCCACGGCCGAACGTTACAAGTCATCGTTCGCTTCCTTTTGTTAAAAACAAAAGTGAGCTTATAAATCAAAGTCACCACGGCCTCGGTAATACTGGCCGATGACAAACTCCTCGAATATACGGCCGACATAGGAAGGTCAAGTGGCATTGCCACGTGGCGTTGAGGTCCCACGCCTCATTTAATGAAGTAACTCCTCTGACTACAGCAGGAGGCCCATAACCCACGTAGAAGCATTAATAAGCCAAGAAAGAGGGGACGTGATTGGGGTCAGGATATGGCGAGTAAAATCAGGGATTAGGTGCAAAAATCTCACGACTTGTAAGGTTAAGCCACCAACCCTCAGACCAGGGCATTAAATGCTCCTCCAAGGCCCGAGATGCAGAGCCCACCACCAAGGCGATGGCCGGGGTTTATGGGTGTCACACCACCATGCTTCACGTTCCCAAATGCCGACTCGACTACCCACTAGCTCTGATCAACCTCACCATGCAGATATTCAGCTTCATTGTCTCCTCAAGACCTTCCCTATAAATAATAAGCTCCAACTACATTTAAAGGGTTCAACACCAAACACAAGCCTCCCATGGAGCATATTATATTTTCCTGTCATTTACTTCTTGTCATTTACCTTCTTGTAACGCCATTTCAATACATTTACTTGCTTTCTTAGGAGTAGCGACAGTTTGTAGGAAAATCCATTCATCAATATATCATACAACCCTTGATTTTCAAGGCACCGGAGCACTATCTTTGTTACTCTTTCGTTCATCTCATATATCATATGACCGTCGCCACCCAGCGACACGCCGGAGCACCACCTAAGAACCACCATCGGCACCGCCATTAACGACTTTGTAGCTCAGGTCGTGAACCTAACGGCCGAGATCAGTTCCTCTCTCGGCCACAATCGTTCGATTGGAAGTTAGACTCAAATAGGCGCGTCACTCATCTACCCATCCAATCAACTCATCCTCAAGCGCACGACAAACCATCCTGGCACGCCCGCATACAACCACACCATACCAAAGAAGGACGACCTGTGTTGACGCAGATCCACTCGCCCCGGGGGACCAGGCCGTGAGATTTGCGAACGCCAACAGCTAGCTAGGTATGTTGAATAGCTTTCAAATATTGTACTTGTAAAGAAAAAGACTGGAGCAATAAGAATTTGTGTTGATTTTTGTAATCTCAATCTTGCAACTACTAAAGATGAATATCACATGCCTATGGCTGACCTCTTAGTTGATGGGCAACCAAGCATGAAATCTTATCCTTTATGGATGGACACTCCAGCTATAATCAAATTTTCATAGCCGAGGAGGATGTGCACAAAATAGCCTTCAAATGTCCCGGTTCTATTGGAACCTTTGAGTATGTGGTGATGCCATTCGGCCTCAAGAATGCCGGTGCCACATATCAACGGGCGATAAATGCCATCTTCCACCGCATGATCGGTCAAAACTTGGAAGTTTACATTGACGATGTAGCTGTGAAGTCGGAGTCAAGGCCAGGTCACTTGATTGATCTTTGATCGGCTTTCGAGAGAATGCGAAAACATCAATTGAAGATAAATCCAAAGAAGTGTGCCTTTGGTGTTTCAGCTGGAAACTTTCTAGGATTTTTGGTGCACCAAAAGGGGATTGAGATAGACAAGAACAAAGCTAAGGCCATCATTGATGCGCCACCCCCAAAAAATAAGAAAGGGTTGCGAAGCTTGCTAGGCCAAATAAATTTCCTTAGGAGGTTTATAGCCAATTCAGTCCGGAAGGTCGAACCTTTCTCATCTTTGCTAAAACTCAAAGATGAAGAGAAATTTAGGTGGGATGAAGTCCACCAAAAGGCTTTCGATTCTATCAAGGAATATCTGACCAAACCATCGGTGCTCATCCCACCAAAATGAGGCCGACCCTTGAAGCTTTATATCTCGGCCTCAGAAAATTCCATCGGAAGCCTTTTGGCCCAAGACAATAATGATAAGAAGGAGCAAGTGGTGTATTACCTTAGCCGGATTCTAACGGCCACCGAAAGGAAGTATTCACCGATTGAAAAACTTTGCTTGGCTTTATATTTCACAGCGACCAAATTGAGGCACTACATGATGCCTTCCATGGTTCATATAATTGCCAAAACTGATATGATAAAATACATGCTTACTCGGCCAATTATTAGAGGTCGGATAGGAAAATGGACGATGGCCTTGGCTGAGTTTACTTTTCGTTACGTGCCATAATTGGCTGTCAAGGGGCAAGCTTTGGCTGATTTCTTAGCCGCTCACCCTTGTGTCAAAATAGAAGACATGGACTATTTTTTGGTCAACACGTTCAGTCTATTTCCGTGGTGTCTCTATTTTGACGGATCTCGAACTTCGAACATGGGTGGAGCAGGCATCATCATAGAATCACCCTAAGGTTTTCAAACTCGCTATTCATTCCAGTTGGACTTTGATTGTTCCAATAATCAGGGCGATTATGAGGCTCTGATCATCAGGTTAGAGATCGTGAGAGAACTCGGAATAAACAATGTCGTAATTCTTGGGGATTCAATGTTGGTTTTGAAACAACTATCTGGGGACTACAAGGTGACCAGCCAAGCCTTGCTCGGCTATCATGCTTTGGCCAGCCAAATGATCAAGGATCTTGATGAAGTGACTCTTACTCACCTACCGAGGGAACACAATTCTCAGGCATGCTATCGTATCATATTTGAAAGCCCCAAACGGGCCACATAGCCAACAAGTTCGGCGGAGGGCCTGATATTACGTGATAAGGGATGAGATACTCTTCCGCATAGGCTCTGATGACTTGCTCATGAAGTGTTTGGGCAAGAAAGAACAACTTATAGCCATGATTGAAGTCCATGAAGGCATATGCGGAGCTCATCAAGCCGGCATTAAGATGAGATGGCTTTTGAGGAGACATGGCTATTATTGGCCAACTATCCTCAAAGATTGCATCGAGTATGCCAAGGGGAGCCAAGATTGTCAAAGGCTTGGCCCGGTTCAACATGTTCCGACTGGACCTATGAATCCCATTGTGAAGGCTTGGCCTTTTAAAGGTTGGGCGATGGATGTGATCGGTCAAATTTACCCAGAGTCGTCCAAAGGCCACAAGTACATCTTGGTGGCCACCGACTTCTTCACGAAATGGGTGGAGGTCATCCCGCTAAAGAAAGTAACCCAAGCCGAGGTGTTAGAATTCATCGAGAAGACCATCATCTACCGATTCGGCCTACTCGAATCCATCATGACTGATCGAGGAACTGCTTTTATGGGGGAGCCTATCCAAGCAGCTGCAAGGAATTGGGGAATTAGAATGGTTCAATCCACTCCATACAACCCTCAATCGAATGGCCAAGCTGAAGCCAACAATAAAGTTATAAAGGGGATCTTGGGAAAAATGATCGAAAATAATCCCAAAGAATGGCATTCCCTCCTTTCTAATACTCTATGGGCATATAGGACCTCAAGAAGCTCTGGTACTGGAACGACACCATTCGCACTCACATATGGCCATGATGCCGTTCTCCCCCTCGAGATATCCGTGAGATCATTGAGGGTGGCTCGGCATGGCAAGTGGAGTAAGGATACAACCAAGCCATGGTGCAAGAGTTGGATGATCTTGACAAAGTAAGGTTGAATGTCTTGGACAAGCTCAAGACACAAAAGGAAACGATGGCCCGAGCATATGACAAGAGAACTAAGGCCAAAAGTTTCGGAGTTGGAGATTTGGTGTGGAAGACCATCCTTCCGATTGGATCTAAGGATCCTAGGTTTGGTAAGTGGTCTTCAACTGGGGAAGGCCCATTCCTCATCCACCAAGTTTTAGGGAAAGGAGCCTATAAGCTAAGTGACCGAAATGGACGAGTCCATGATGCACCAATTAATGGCCAATTTCTAAAGAAATATTATCCTACGGCTTGGGAGATGATGGAGAAATAGTCTACCATAACATTTGGGCTTGGTAAAGTTAGTTTGTTATACGGGTAAGACTTTTGAAGTAAAGTAAAATGAATAACCCGAGCAACATCGTATATATAGATATGTCAGCTAAGCTCTCTACAAAATAGGCCAAGCAATGGCCAAAGCATCCATCGAACTGAACAAAAGCTAGCTCTATCATATATGACAACAACAAAATGTAAGTCTAGCTAAATACAAAAGAGGCCAACTAATGGCCTAATACATGTCTAAACATCGGGAAACAGGCTACGAAGAGCAGTCCTAAAGCTTTCACATGCGCTCTCTCAAGCGGATAAGGCAGATATGATGGGTAGCTTCCTCGCCTCAAATGACTTCACTACAACTAAGTCTTGGCGAAGCTGACCCTCAAGAGGCCCATAGCTCTGAATATCCTCAGAGACCTTAGTGAGAATGGCAGCCCTCCTGTCCTGAAGCTGTCTGATCTGCTCATCAATACTCCCAACCTCATGCCTCTTCTTATGGCCAAGCTCGACCTTCTGCCTAATAATGGCACTCGTCGAAGCAATCTGCCGCTCTAAGGCCTCACCTACCCTTAGTTCCTCTCGAAGGGAAGGATGGCGGGGAATCAGTCTTGCCACCTCCCCAAAGAGATGCATGATCGTACGTATCGTAGTCTGGTCAGGAAAAAAGCCGGAGTTTACCAAAGCCTCAATAGCGGCTTTGACCTTGTCTCTCTCATCCTGGTCGGCCAAGGATATGCAATCTCGATCTCTGTAGGACCGAAGTAAGGCCTCAGCTGCAAAATCTGGAAGCACCCCAGCCACAGTAGAAGAAGTGGCATGACGAGTGGAAGCCTCCGTAATAGTGGCAGAAGCATCCCACTGATCGAGATAAGTAAAGATGTCGCTAGGTGCCTGCCAATTAGATTATATGAATATCAGAAGTTCCAAATCATGGAAAAAAAGAATTGAAGGGATTGACAAATGATGCTTACATGGTCCAAAAGCGACTGAATAAGGTCATCTTGGTCTGTCAATGGTGGTCGATCACCACCACCCTCAACTAGAGCTCCAGCCGTACATGCCCGAACAGAAGGGGGATTGGGCATAATAGGTTCTCCAACCTAGCATGAAATCGAATGAGTTGGGATAATATTTAAGCATTGAAAAGCAAGATGTCAAGACATACCTCATGTTGCTGATCTGTCAGAATAGGTGTGGACACATCTGATGATGGCTGAGGTATCCATGTTGCAAGCCCATCGCTCAATGTGACTGGGATGGCCGGAAATACACCACTGGCATTGGTCGTCTGATCGGCCGAAGTGGTCTGATGATCCACAACATTCACCAAAGTGAGAAAATATAAATTTTCGAAAGGCTTTGGAATACATTAAAATAAAAAAATAAAAAGTCTAAGGGATCTGAGGTGTGATCCGGTAAAATTTGAACTTCCCCTCTAATTGTCGTTGGGTCAACCAAGGTGGTCTCAAGACTGAGAGAAACTACCTAAAATGATTCAAAGTCTTAATAAAGGGACTAGGGGCAAGTTATCGTATGTGAAAATTCAATGGAGTTGAGATTTCAAGATTACCTGATGATCTGGAATGTGGGACGGATCATCAATGACTCCACGATCAACCTCACGACTTCCTAATGGTTGGGTGACTTTTTGAGTCTCGGCCATGATAACATCAGGGTTGGTGGAAAGGTTGGCACAGATAACCTTCGTCTGAAATCGCCAAACAAAGTTTTCAGAAAAATCTAAGTATGTGAAATTAGACCAAGATGGGCCAAAGAAGCTTACCTCAACTTCAACCTCGAAAGTAGTAGTTTGTCCACCAACTTCAACCTCAAATATGAGAGTTCGAAATTCCTACATTAAACCCACAAGTTAAGAAAATACTATGACTAAAGTGGCGAATGTAGTGAGAATGAAACCTACCGGAATGGCCGAAGAAGAAATGGTTGAGTGAGTGGCCATGGTCGAGGGAGTGGGGTTGGGTTGCTCTACTATCCTACACGAGCCTATAAGGCCAAAGTCCAATTACAATTTTTTTATAATTTTAAAAAGAAAATCGTACTTGGGGGCAATGGGTTCCTCGGGATCTTTCTTGGTCGAGCAAGGATTGTGTCATCGGCTGGTGGAATCTCAACATCATAGCCGGAGGAGTTCCAATCCTCCCCAACATCTGAAAGAAAACATTGGAAATATTGGCTTCTAAAAACACCCAAGATTAAATGGGAAATGGCCAGAAGCCCAACAAAAGTTGGCTTACCTTGGGTGGAGGGAAGTGGCCTCTTCTCACCTTGACTAGGATTGGAGTCGGCACTCGCTTCTTTTGTGGCTGTAAGAGGTGAAGATGTTAGTAGACTAGTGAGACTAGCATATAAAATAAAAAGTGACGACTAAAAGCTTACCTTGCTTAAAACTATAATAAGTGGAAGAGCAAGCGCAACCCCAGAAGATCCTCTCCATATGGGCCTCAAGGGGTTGGGAAAACCAAGTGGCTGATATTTTTCCCCACCAAGCCTTGAAGGATTTGGTGAAGCCAAATTCGGGGTCGCGAGTCTAGAAGTTGAAAACTTTGACCAGCTTACGATTAAAGTTCACTACGGAATTTACCTCACTTTCTTTCTTAAAAGATACTCTCCATGAGGAAAAATAGTTGTGGGAGTCAACCATGGGAGATGAAACACCCTGAATAAAACCCATCTGACGAACAACGGCAGCGGGATAGTAAACCTCGCAGCCGCAAGGGTAATGGTTCCCTTTGTTCAATGCAAGGCCATAAGGAAGATCTCGACTAATTAAGATGCTTGCCCAAAGTTCTCGTCGTTCTTCCTTGGTCTCCAATGTGGGGACGCTGGTAAGGTCCAAAGCCAAATAACTCGGGTAACGATGATCTAAGCACATGGATAAGTCACTGGGTGACCTCTGTGAACATCTGTAGAAAAATTTAAAGCAATCCTCAACATGATGTTTAGGTAAGGGGATGCTAGCAATCGATTATACTAGAAGCGAGTCACCCCGGAATGTCATATTGGCTGGACCCAACTCCGAGAAGTAAACTTGGAGCCACAGCTGAAAAAGCCAAATTGGGCCTGAAGGGTTGCATCACATGGGTTTGGGAAAAATAATATCACGAAGGCATCTGTAAAGAAGGCAAAAAATATGGGACCCAAGGCCACTGCTTGGCCATCTGCAAGAGCTTCAGCCAAAGGTTGGACTTCTTTGGTGACTTGGCTAGATTTTGAGCAAGTCAAGAATTTGCATAGCCACATCTGAAGAAAGGCTACATGCTCTGTGTAAGATACACCATTTGTTGAACCTGTCGAAGCTCCAGAGGATGACCCGATATAACCAAAGTGGATCTTGATCCAGTTAGTGAAATTCTTGTTGGGCTTGTCGTAGTCTGACTTCAAAAGGGGTTCCAGAAGGTCAGCCGCTGAATAAACCACACCATGGGGATGAAGGCCAGCGATAGCGGCCAGATCAAGTAGAGTGGGGGTCATCATCCCAAACTGTAACCTCATACAGTTAACTGAGGATGACCAAAAACATAGGCCTGCGATGATAAGTGAACGATCACAAGGAAAGTCCCTGGAGGCGCAAAGAGACAAGACATCATAGATCCCACTTTTTTGCCAAGAAGTCTTGAGTTTTGGTTCCAAAGCTTTGTACCAATCATACCAACTTTTCTTAGGATCAACGTCGGCCACTGGATTGGGTTTCTTGGCTTTGGACTTTTTCTTAGCCACACAATCAACCTCAGAAGTTTTGCATGGCCAACCTTTGAAAGGTCGAAGAGCTTCCCAAGTTGATTTCCAATCGAACTCCATGGTGAAAGGCGGAGGATCATCACTTTGTTCGGCCCAAATCCTCACCACTTCATCTGGAGGCTGAAGTGGGTACAAAGGGCCAAGAACATATCAGACATCACCTTGTAATTTGATGGCGTAGGCTTCCTCGGGTTGTTGTTCACTTTCAGCCATGGCCTTCTTCAACTTGGCCAAGTGAGAGATGATGGGCTTCAACTCTGGATCCATCCTGCAAACACAAATATTATTTGAATCAAGAAAAATATAGTGGCAAAAAGCAAAAAATTTGCCAAGAACACGAAGAACATTCAAACTTTCAAAAAGTTTAAAAAATGAGCTTCCAATGGCCACCATTCATCAAAATCACAACAATATCAACCGGAAAAGAGTTCAACATACTTGAAAACTCACAAAATAACGGATTTGGTGATGATTTGAATGGTTTTTGGCCTATCAAATGGTGAATCTAGGGAGCAAAGTTTAGGTTTGGTGGGAGAGAGCTTTCTAAGAGCAACGGAAATGGAGTTTTGAGTACGGAGAAATGTTTGGAGCCAAATTGGTATTTATAATACCTAGGTTTTCTAACGGTTATGAAGTTCAAAGGTCTCTAAAAAATTGATTAGGGTATCTCACTAAACATCAATTTAATTCAAATACCATAAATTGCCACAATAAAGCAGGAAGTTGGAATATCCGAAGAAAACTAAAAAGACGTGAGAATTTTGATTCACTTACCCTTCCACCAATCGAAGGCCAAGGAATCAAGGGGGCAATGTTTGGATGTGGTCACCAAATTCCAGCCAAGTCAGGGAGACCAAATATCAAACCTAGTCAAGTGGAAACCCAAGGGTCTAGCCAAAACAAATATATTGTTATTCATAATAGCAATAGTCAAATAATAAATAAATAGAATGGCAAGACCCACAAGCCATCTTGACTAATTATGTATATTCTGCTTACTTTTGCGTATATATATATATTTTAAAATAAGCCAAGTTATGGCTTTGTATCTGCATAAATAAATGTACAGTTGTTTAAGTTAAAAATGAAGTGCCTTTATTTTTCTTATTATTTAATAAATCATTTAATGAAGACTAGTTTGGCTACATCAAGAAGAACATAAATGTTCTAAAAACCTAATTTGTTAAGTGTCTCTTGCAATCTAGCCTTCTTTACAGAGATATATTTTTCAAGAAGTGAATTTTGGTGGAAAGAAGCCTCAGCAATTTCCAGCGTAGGCCTTGAAGCAGAAACCAGATCGTGCACCTTAAAAGTCATCTTTTTCTTGTTTCCTAGTTCTTCTCCAAGCTTGTGTTGCTTTTCTCTCAATTATGTCAGCCAAATTTGCAAATTTTAAATGTCTTTCTCTAGCTTGTCTGCATTGTCTTTTGTCTTCTTGAATTTAGCCTCCATTGAGTCCAGTTCAGTCTTTTGTTTTTTCGTAATCCACCAGGTTGGCCTCATAGCTTTTCTTGCAAATCAAATGCTTTTATTGAAGGCTTGAGATCTTCATATTTATCCACCAGATTGCCTATATCCCTAGCCAAACCCAGGCTGATCTCTAGCAATATATGATGAGCCATGTTCTCTATGTGCAGTAAATCAAGATCCTTCATCAGCTGGTGTTTCCCTCTTTTCGGCCAAGGTGATCGTTGGAAGGAACTTTTGGTCCTTCTTCTCTTGGATTGCGTAGGCGTGCCACCACCAAACCACTGATTGGCTTGAATGGAAAAAGTTGGATTGTTATGTTCGCGCTTCTGACATCTAACCAGCCGATTGATCGGCCAAGCAAGGAACCTCCTCTTGGCCTAGGTTCTTTCACTTCCTCGGGGTCGAGGATGGTTAGGTTTCATATGGGTATTTTAGTATTTTGTTGAGATTTTAATGATAATGATGAAAATTAAATTAAAAGATGCGATTGAACTTAAAAAACAAGAATTAAAGTGTGATAAAGTAAATCAAAGCAATAGATAAATGTAAATTAAACGAAGAATGAAATAAGAACGATATAAACGATAAAGGCAATAAAATAAAGCAATTTGAAATTAAATTAAACTTAAAGAGAATTCGATAACACTTAAAAGTAAAGCGATAAACTTGAATCTTAAAACAACGTAAAGGAAAATGCAAGAAATTAAAACTTACACTAAGGAAAGTGAAGAACTGAGCTAGTCTACTTGCTTGGAAAATAAAAACCTAGTCTAGGGATAGGAAATTGAAAGACAAAAAGTAGATTTTTGTGTCTGATGTCGGGGGTCTTTTGCTCTTTGTCTGATTTAGTTTATATAGGGGCATTCGTCAACCCATGGGCTGGCCATTAAATGACCAAAGGTCAACTTTGTTCAAAATCTTTCCTTGTGTGGCTTCCTAAATCCACGGAATTGATTCGAATGAGATCATCGGATTGCAAATCTGATCATTTGATTCTCTCCTCCTTAGGAATGTTTTAGATTGACATCACTCTCTTTGATTGCTTTCCTTGGATGGGTCTTGTCACGTGCATGAAAATATTTGAAGGTTTTGGCCTTACTTCCGTGAGTCGGGCTTGGACCTCCGAGGACTTGGGCTTGACATCTGATGAGACGTTGCAACTTCCAGAGTTTTAATCTTGGTTGGAAACAATCCACCGATGTTGGGTGACTTGGAATTCCAACAAGTCTATCTTGACTAAGTTTCTTCAAAAGGCCAAATGGCCTAAAGATCTTTATACAAAAGATCTGATGAATCAAAGGCCAATTTTATGGCCTTATACTATCGATATAATAGTATTTAAACTCATATATAGTTGGGCTTTGAGTGAAATGCCAACCATCAAACATTTCTCTGCTCAAGTCGAATCACACAAACCAAGAAACATCCAATCACATCTTCCTTCTCAAAATACAAATATATATTATAATAAATATTAATCAAAGCTTAAAGGATCAAACTGATCAGCAGCACGCCCATTTTGGCTATTCGTCTTTTTTCAACATTGTCCCCACCATTTTCTCTTTGAGATTTGATGGCCATTAGTAATATCAAAGCAACATGTTGGCAAGGGATGGCTTAACTTTTCATCCTTTCTAACCTTCACATCTTAGGCTTTGAAGACAATTCCCAACTGAGGATCCTCAAGCATCGAAACTTACTTCAACAAGCATATCCCAAGTGAAGAACTTGAGCTTTGAAGATATGGGAAGAGGAGCTTGAACTTCTTGACCCAACTATTTCTAGACCACGCAAGTGAATGGTGAGAGAATCTAAACTTCCTGATTAATTGGCTAAGCGTGTATTCCAAACCAAAACTACTTGGTCTTTCATTTATTTAATGCCATTATGAATAACAATTTCTTTATTTGGCTAGACCTTGTGGAGTTGAGTCCCACTTGACTTGGCTGGAATTTGGTCTCCTCGACTTGGCTTAGACTTGAGACCACTTGACTTGGCTAGAATTTGGTCTCCTTAACTTGGCTGAAAATTTAGTCCACATCCAAATAGCTGGTCAATGGCTTCTTTATTCTTGTTTAGACCTAGTTCAATTGTCTGCCATATCTTCACTCTTTCAATTGACTCAGATACGGCTTTGGACCTGAACTTGCTTGGAGTTTCCTCCAGTTCTTTGATTTTTAACAACTGAGCCTCCAAATCCATGACTTCTCACTCCACCATCTTGGGATCAACGAAGGGACTGGTTTGCTTACCAGCAAAAGAACTAATTGGCATATGCACAAATGAATCCAATCCAGTTAGTATAAGATACGAAAGTAAAAGCTAAAGTCTAAATTACTTATAACAACAATGGATGGCTTGAGGGGTCCTATCACAGCTACTGTTGTTTCAACTGGATTGTTTTCTTCAGACTGGATTGAAAACAAAAGAATCAGTTGATACTTTTATTAATTGGACGAAATTGAAGAAAATCCAAAGCATTATACTTCAAAAGGTAAAACAACTAGGTAATACATAAGTGTTTTAGACAGTTTAGAATTTTACCTATTCTTCCATAGTCTTCTCCCTTCGACTCTACACCGCCTCACTTCAATCCTTGAAAGCCTCCTTGATTTTTGTATCCATTTCTAAGGATTCTGGATCAGCCATGGCAGTCTCATCCACCCTTTCTTCTTAAGCAGCAGCAGAAGCTCCATTTGTGTTCTTCTTAAGCTTTTTCTTCTTGGCTTGAGTTGGTGAGGGCCTGCCAGCAGGGGAAACTGCAAAACAGATAAGATATTCTCAATCCAATTCTGCTTAGGGTGTCTCAAAGGAAAAGAGAATTTATTTGTTCTTTAAACCATTACCGTTTAGTCTAGATTGACTGCGAGCATCTTGACTTTTGGCAATCTTCTTCCTTTTCTTTCTTTGCAAAGTAAATTCTGATTCCTATTCTTTTTCTTCCTCTTGTTCAGAGGCTTCATCCTCTAGGTCCACCTCTATATCCACAGCAGAGATAACAGAATCCATTACAATGAAGAAATAGACAGATAGGGAAGGAGTTTTGAGCAGAACATGACAGTTTCAAGGAAGCAGAACTCCCCAATAACCTTTCCAGCCCGAGCCTCTTGTCCTCTAGAGCTTCCAACCATAGAAGGGTCTGAAATAGTCAAACAGAATTGAGTTAGTTCATGCTTATTTGAAGTGAGAAGAATTGAAAACCAAGCAAAACTAAAGTTTACCTTCAATAACTTGAGCATTGATATCGTTGATCAGATTTTGTCTATATTTCTTGGCATCCCCTTCTGCTTGGATAGCTCCAATATTCCAATCTTTGAAGGTAGCCTTGGGAATATCACTGGAAAACTTCATTCCGTGGAATTTTTTACCCCATTAGGTGTCAAAATCGGTTGAACTGTAGGAATTTGGCTCCCATGAAGGATATATTGCATCCCGACTGTTGTTGATCTTGTTCACTGAGCATCTGCAGTCCTTATGCACTTCAATATCATCTACATCCCTCCATGAAGTGCCTCGATTGCAGCCTCTGTAGAATTTAACTGGAATGGTTTGAGGGCAACCTAGTTGCCTCATACAGAAGTTAGGTTGATATACTTCTCCTCCCAAATAAGAGCTCAGAGGAAGACCTCCTCCATAAGGAAAACCCCTGGCCAACGCAATGTTGATGAACTTCTTCCTAAAGTCAGTTCTTTCTTCCTAAAGCAAGTTCTTTCTTCCTTCTCCTTTGGCTCCTTCTCAAAGAGTTTATACCCTGGCTTGAACTTAGGATAGGTTCTTCTCAACACCACTTGCCACTGCTCAGCATAACTTTTGGTGCAATCCCTGAAGAAAGTCAGGTACCCCTCCACATACCTCATTGGCACTTCTGCCAACATCAATCGGATTGCCAGAACCTAATTCTTGTGCAGAGGTACATCCGGAAATTTTAATTATGGGAAATATATATGAAGCCAAACTTGAATCATCCAGAATGCACCTAGAGCTAAGACATTCAAAGGGTTTTCTGTTGTGGCAGAATGCAGATTCTTGAACATATGAGATAAAATTGAAGTTCCCAAGGCCATGTGTGTGTGGTTATGCAATGGTTATGCCAGATGCTTATATTCAAGCAGAACTGCTAACGATCTATTGGGAAAAATGAATCGGTTGAGCCCGTATAGGAGGAACAGTATATGCCTCTGATTTTTGCCATTCTCATTCTGGAATTTCTTCAGGTTATTTGAGAATGAGCAGTTTTGATTGATGTCTGCATTGGGGATAGTGAACTCATGCGTTACTCTCTCGCCATTATTCCTTCTATGGTAGTCTCCAAGTGAATCCGCATGCCTTCTATGTGGCTTGAATCTGAAAATTTGAGCCATATCAAGCTGAATTTGAGACATCGGACCCAATTGAAAATCGAAAGTGTTGGTGGAAGAGTTCCAGTAGGGATGGCAACGGGACGGTTAGGGACAGGGTATGGCAATACCATCCCTATCCCTGTCCCCAGCCCAATCCTCAATTTAGGCTTTTCGGGGAATCCCCGTCCCTGTCCCCGACAAGGAGGTGCCTCCCATTCCCGCCCCAATCCTCGGTTTTTAATAAAATGTTTATTGTTTCTTATCAAAAGCATCGTATGTAGAGTTAAAATAATTTCTCAGCAAGGAAAAAAAGGACACAAAACTTGAAATAATTTCAGTAAGCACAACAAATCCATCTAATCTTAAGTTAGAAAACCAATCCCAAAGAAGTATTAACAATATTCTATCATCAAATAAAATTTCACAATTTCAATGAACTCTCCTATGCTTCATCATTCATAGTTTTAATAAAAAATAAAAAATAAAACAAAGAGATGTTCTCTATTTCAATGGTAGACTCCTACAAAAAAAAAAAGAAGATAAATACATTACAATAATTTAAAAGAAAATGAGAACTGGCCATTATATAAGAAAAATCAATTTAAAAAAAATAAAAAGAGCTATTAAATATAAGAGTGTTACCTCTTCCTCATTATTATCAACTTCCTCATCTTGAACAGTGACTCTTCTAACTGTATGAAAAATATGAAAAATAATGTTTTACTTAATATGAAAAATATAACCACACAGATATTTCAATATCTCTTATCTCACTCCATAACCAATCACAAGCGCACATCAATGCCTGTATTGTTTTTGAATGAAGCCGACAACAATGAGTGCTTATAATCCTTTCACTAATACTAAAGCAAGACTCTGAAGCAACTGTGGATACAGGAATGGCCAAAATATCTCTAGCAATATCATGCAAAGTAGAATATTTGATCCCATTTGATTTCCACCAACACAATATATCAAAATCATCATCATCATTCCTAGGTTAAAGAGACTCTTCTAGATAATGATCCAACTCAGATTTAACATGTCCATGGGTAGTGGAGTGAGAAACAAACACATCCAATTGCTTTACCAAATCAAGTTTAGGCATAGATGGCCTCGATGAAGAAGTAGGAAGCCAAGATTCAGATTGCACCTATTGACTTTGTTGAGATTTTGACTGATACTCCTTGACCAAGTCATAAAGAATATCTTTATATTTCTTAATCTCTTAAGCTACATTGTTTGGATATATTAGAGGGCATAAAAATTCAATTTGCTTCATCTTATACCTCAGATCCAAAATACTTGCAACTCCCATCAAACCATGCGTTGTATCCCAATACTTCTCAAACTTTGTTTGTATATGTAATGCCATTGCTTGCACCTCTTCTTGTTCAGAATTAAGCCAATCATAAACTGCTAATCTAATAGCACAAATATTCTTAAAGTAAAGATTGGCAGTAGGATATTTGGTCCTTGAAAAAAGCACAGTCACATCATAAAACATGACCAACTTATCCACAATCAAGTTATTCTTGCGTATTCTTGCAATCTTAAGCATGGAATATGTAGAGTTCCATCTAGTCTTACAATCAAGTTCTAACATTTTAGAGATTGGAACTCTCAACTGTCTTGCCAAGAAATTTCTTCTCCCTTTTTTGGGTTCCTAGCCAAAATGCAACATTGTACCTAATTTTCTCAATACTCTTTTTAATTACCTCTAAGCTATCTCTCACCACCAAATTTAGAATATGAGTACAACACCACATGTGGAATAATGTCCATCTAACATAAGTGAACTGGAGCAAATCTTATCGAACACTATCGCAATCATGGAATAATTTATAGAACAATTATCTATAGTTAAGGTAGACAACTTACAGTTAAGATTTCATTCGAACATGGATTCCAATAAAGCATTAGCAAGTACCTCTGCCGTGTGTGGACATGGAACATATATAAACCTACAATAAAAACCAAATAAGTCAAAATCTAATTATTTTTTTTAAAAAGTATTAATAATTCAAATAAGAACATTATAATAAATTTACCTTATTAGTCAGCTTTGTAAATTCCATGCCTCATCAATGAAATGTGATGTGATAGTCATGAATCCTCTCTTTTGATTATTCGATCTCCACATATTTGTTGTAATGTCAATTCTATTTATGTTGGTGTCCAACAACTTCATTGTTTTCTCCCTCTCAATTTCAAAAACCTTAAATATATCTTTCTTGATAGTGTTTTGAGAACACACCCTAAACCAAATTTAGAATATGAGTACAACACCACATGTGGAATAACGTCCATCTAACATAAGTGAACTGGAGCAAATCTTATCGAACACTATCGCAATCATGGAATAATTTCTAGAACAATTATCTATAGTTAAGGTAGACAACTTACGGTTAAGATTCCATTCGAACATGGATTCCAATAAAGCATCAGCCAGTACCTCCGCCATGTGTAGACATGGAACATATATAAACCGACAATAAAAACCAAATAAGTCACAATCTAATTATTTTTTAAAAAAAGTATTAATAATTCAAATAAGAACATTATAATAAATGTACCTTATTAGTCGGCTTTGTAAATTCCATGCATCATCAATGAAATGTGATGTGATAGTCATGAGTCCTCTCTTTTGATTATTCGATCTCCACATATTTGTTGTAATGTCAATTCTACTTATGTTGGTGTCCAACAACTTCATTGTCTTCTCCCTCTCAATTTCAAAAACTTTAAATATATCTTTCTTGATAGTGTTTCGAGAACACACCCTAAACCAAATTTAGAATATGAGTACAACACCACAAGTGGAATAACGTCCATCTAACATAAGTGAACTGGAGCAAATCTTATCGAACACTATCACAATTATGGAATAATTTATAGAACAATTATCTATAGATAAGATAGACAACTTACGATTAAGATTCCATTCGAACATGGATTCCAATAAAGCATCAGCAAGTACCTCCGCCGTGTGTGGACATGGAACATATATAAACCTACAATAGAAACCAAATAAGTCACAATCTAATTATTTTTTAAAAAAAGTATTAATAATTCAAATAAGAATATTATAATAAATGTACCTTATTAGTCGGCTTTGTAAATTCCATGCATCATCAATGAAATGTGATGTGATAGTCATGAATCCTCTCTTTTGATTATTTGATCTCCTCTCTTTTGTAATCCTCTCTTTTCTTGATAGTGTTTCTAGAACACACCTTAAATAATGGTTACAAAGCATTGGAATACATCTTGAATCCAATATAATCAACCATGGATAATGGATATTCATGAAGAATAATCATATTTGCAAGTGTCCTCCTAGCATGGCCGTGGTCAAAATTATAAGTACCAAGCTTGATGGTCCCATCACTTGACTTTGTAGGATTCAACATTGATTGATCTATGGTTCTTTGTGTTTTATAAAGACAAGACTTTACATTATCAAGTAAATGTCTAGTCTCATTCTTGCAATTTGCACCTAAGGTATTCTTACAATGAATGCACACAACTTTCATTTGACCACAAATTTCTTTCTTTTCAAAATGTTCCCAAGCAGGAGATCTACCTTTCCTTTTATTCACAGCATCTTGAGTTGAACTGGTGGCTTCCGTGTTGTTATTTTCACTACTACAAAAATTGAAATAGACGACGGGGAAACGCCGTCGTCTTTTTCTTTTTCAAACCGTCGTTAAATCGACAGTCGTCTTTTTGAAAGTCAAACTACGACGGTAATTCACCATCGTCTATTATATGTAAAAACGACGGTTTTTAAAAGAACCGTCGTCTATTACATGTAAAGACGACACTTTTTCTGAAAAAACCGTCGTTATTGAATGTAAAGACGACACTTTTTTTTATAGAACCGTCGTCTATTAAATATAAAGACGACACTTTTTCTGAAAAAACCGTCGTCTATTTAATGTAAAGACGACACTTTTTCTGAAAAAATCGTCGTCTATTTAAATGTAAAGACGACACTTTTTATGAAAAAACCGTCGTCTATTTAATGTAAAGACGATACTTTTTCTGAAAAAACCGTCGTCTATTTAAATGTAAAGACGACACTTTTTCTGAAAAAACCGTCGTCTATTTAAATGTAAAGATGACACTTTTTCTGAAAAAACCGTCGTTTATTATATCCAAAGACGTCTATTAAATCTAAAAAAGACGATTTTGTTCCAAAAAATCGCCGTTTATTATCTGTAAAAATGATGTACTAATTTAATTTTAGATATCCTAAAAAATTATTTCTTTCATAAAACTTGAAGATTCAATTGTAATTACATTGTTTACCAATCTTGATTCCTACTATATCCATACAAAATACCATATTTATAACATTATAACCTATAATTACAAAATACCATATCCAAAGCATTAACCTATGGTTGTTGTATCTTCCACAATTTGTACTTGTTCTCCACATTCAGCTGTCATCTTGGAGTAGTGTTCTAAGTCATCTTGGTCAAATGGATCTTATATTCTTCTAAGTTGTCATCTTGGCCTTTGAGCTACACTTGATATAAGCTGCAGCACCTATTTGCCATGTCATCTTACCTGAGCAATCAAAAACCACAATAAGATTACATTATCTTGCTGTCATTTTAACTAACAAAAAATATGCATAAGCTTATGCAAGAAAAGTTCATTTGTAACACAATACAGAAGAACATTTTGACTAACTTAGAGTTTCTTTTGTGACGTGGATGGCGAGCTCACCAAGAAGGCGCGATGGAGATCTGTCATCGAACCTCAAGCGACATCGAAGACCAAATCTGATGTTCTAGGATTTTCCCATCTCGCAAGGTCTCTAGATCTGTTTTCAAGGTCATCTTAACTAACAAAAAATATGCATCATCTATACAAGCATAAGCTTATGCAGGAAAAGTTCGTTTGTAACACAATACAGAAGAACATTTTGACTAACTTAGAGTTGCTTCTGTGACGTGGATGGCGAGAGCTCACCAAGAAGGCGTGATGGAGATTTGTCATCGAACCTCAGGCGATATCGAAGACCAGATCTGATGTTCTAGGATTTTCCCATCTCGCAAGGTCTCTAGATATGTTTTCAAGGACATCGTCGTCGTTGACTGTGAATATGGCGTCTATGGCGGCTAGTGATGACTGATGCGAAGAACGATGGCGTTGATGGCGTCGCTGCGTCGATGGCGTTGACGGCGTCGCTGCTTCGATGGCGTCGATGGCTGGTAGGTACGTATGAGGAGTAGAAAGGTGAGAGATGGAGTGTTTCAGATAGCTCAGGAGGGTTTCAAGAAGAGAGGAGCTCAGGAGGTTTCAAGGAGGGAGAGATAAAGTTTTCAGAGACGGGGGAAAATCTGAAAATTTGTCGAGCGCGAATTCACTTAAGTGGCCTTTTTTTAGCGTGTTTTAAAAGACGACGCTTGTTAATGAGAGATAAGGTTTTCAAAGACGGGGAAAAATTTGAAAATTTGTTGAGCGCGAATTCACTTAAGCGGCCTTTTTTTAGCGTGTTTTAAAAGACGACGCTTTTTATAAAAAAATCGTCATCTTTACATATAATAGACGACCATTTTTAAAAAAAAACCGTCATCTTTACATATAATAGACGACCCTTTTCATAAAAAACCGTCGTCTTTACATAATCCGTCATTCGTTTGTTTTAAAATTAAGTCGTTTATTATGATTTACAACGTCTTTAATTTCTTAATGCCGACGTGGTTTGTGGGTTTTATTAATAATATTTTATTCTATTTAATTCGAAATATTCATAATAAATTTAAAATAAATCCAAAAAATGCAACGTCAACTCCTATGAAGTCATTGAGATATTTTCTTCCCCCTTAAGCTTTAAAAAATTAAGTTTGAGTTATACAAATTTAAAATTACCACCAAAAAGAAAAATGTTTTCATGAGTCACAACATCACTTATACTTTAATGGTTTAGGGTTTAGGGTTTAGGGGGATAAAGGTTTATTTTTGGGGTTTAGGGTTTATGGTTAATATATATTAGGCCGTAAAACCATAATCCATTTTCTAAAATTATTTAAACATATATATATATAATTTAGGGTTTATATTTTATGGTTTAGGGTTTAGGGTTTAGGGTTTAGGGTTTAGATGTAATAAGCGTCATGATTTTATGGTTTAGGGTTTAGGGTTTAGGGTTTAGGGTTTAGATGTAATAAGCGTCATGTTTATTTATATTGTTAACGACGGTTTTTTTGTTTTCCGTCGATGATTATCGAAGAGCGCATTTCTAAACCATGATTTCTTTAAAATGACGTTGTACACACATAACAATGTCATAGTTTTTTAAAAAGCGACGTAAAAGGTTTTTCAAACAACGCTATTTTTCAAACCGTCGTCTTTACATATAATAGACAACCCTTTTTATTAAAAAACCGTCGTCTTTACATATAATAGACGACCCTTTTTATAAAAAAATCGTCGTCTTTACATATAATAGACGACCCTTTTTATAAAAAAAACCGTCGTCTTTACTTATAATAGACGACCCTTTTTTATAAAAAACCGTCGTCTTTACATATAATAGACGACCCTTTTTATAAAAAAAATCGTCGTCTTTACATATAATAGACGACCCTTTTTATAAAAAAACCGTCGTCTTTACTTATAATAGACGACCCTTTTTATAAAAAAACCGTCGTCTTTACATATAATAGACGACCCTTTTTATAAAAAAAACGGTCGTCTTTACTTATAATAGACGACCCTTTTTATATGAAAATCGTCGTCTTTACATATAATAGACGACTCTTGTTATAAAAAAACCGTCGTCTTTACTTATAATAGACGACCATTTTTATATGAAAACCGTCGTCTTTACATATAATAGACGACCCTTTTTATAAAAAAATCGTCGTCTTTACTTAATAATAGACGACCCTTTTTATATGAAAACCGTCATCTTTACATATAATAGACGACAGTTCTTTCAAAACAACCATGTCTTTACCAAAAAAAGGACACTTGATTTTTAAAAGACGACGCTTGTCATACCTGTTGTCGTTGTTTTTTGGTCAGATTTTAACTCTAAAGAAAAGCTTTTTAATAAGACGACGCTTTTTTATTTGTGTGCGTCGTTATAAAAAAATTCTCAACAGTATCTCCATTTTTTAGTTGTTTAAGTCACTTATCCACGACGGTTTTTTGTTACCGTCGTCTTTCTAAAAACAACGACGGTTTTTAGTTCTACCGTCGTCTTTTTCTGGTCGTCTTTTGCCCTTTTTGTAGTAGTGTTTCAGTTACTGTTGAATTGCTATCATTTTTAGTTGGTGTAGGATTGTTATCCTCCTCAATTTGGTTTCAGGAACTTGAGTTCCTTCATTGCTGTCACCCATCTAGGAGAAAAAAAACATATAAATTAAAAATATAAAGATTGATACAGTAATTGGAAGGTACAATATTTTTTATTATATAATTATCTAACTTACTACAATTAATATATTTTATTTATATGCAATTGGATTAAACAACAAGAAAGGAATTAGTTATAGATGATAAACAAATATTCAATATGAACATGTTAATATTGAATATATAAGAATATAGCAATAAAGATGTGATTTTTATTCTCTCAAAACGAAAAGAACTTCACTCGAAGGCTTGCCACATGACATACATGCATATGCTTTGTGGTATTGATTGCTTTTTAGAGAGAACAAAGTTAAAAACAAAAAATTATCAAAGAGAGAAATCTTAAAGAGAGAACCTTGCTGACCTTTTGCACACGAACTTGATTTGAAAGAAATCTTAAACAGAGAACCTTGATGTGCAGTCGCTCAAAGAATTCGAGAGGATAGCAGTGTTGTAGTTGTGTAGAAGGAAGGAATAAGGAGCAACTCTAAGGTAACTTTGTTTATTATATTATATTAATATATATTTCTATATATTAATTATAACATAAATATATTACTTATTGGGCTGGGTTCAGGGACAGGGATAACTGTCTGCCGCGCAAATCTCATGGCCTGGAGTTCCGGGCCGAGGGGATGTGCGTTGACACGCGGTTTCCTGCTTTTGGGTGCGGTGCGGTTGTGCGCGGGCGTGCCAGCACGATCTACCGTGCATCGAGATGTTGATGAGTGTAGGATGGATAAGTGGTGCGCCTGTTTGAACTCGTCTTCTAATCAAACGATTGGAGCTGAGAGAGGAACTAGTCTCGGCTGTTAGGTTCACGGCCTGAACTACAAGGCCGTTAAGTGATGGTGTTGGTGGTGGGTTTTGGGTGGTGCTCCGGCGCGCTGCTCAGGGAGCGACGGTCGTATGATATATGGGGTGAGGGAACGAACAACAGAGATGGTGCTCTGGCGCCTTGAAATTCAAGGGTCGTATGATATATTGATGAATGAATCTTCCTTACAAACTATCACTACTCCTAGGAAAGCAAGTAAAATATTGAAAGTGCATTACAGGAAAATATAAGTTGCTCCGTGGGAGGCTTTTGTTTGGTGTTTGAACTCGTTGAATGTAGCTTGAGCCTTGTATTTATAGGAAGAGTTCCTGGATGAGTAATCGAGGCTGAATTTACGCATAGTGGAGTCTGATTAGTGCAAGTGGGTGTCCAATCGACATTTGGGATCGTGAAGCATGGTGGTGTGACCTCATAAATCCTGGTGAATCTCGGCCGCCGCCCTACTCGTGGTTTCTGCGCAGCTGGCCGTGGAGACGCATTTATTGCTCTGATAGCTGGTGACCTAATCTCTCAAGCTGCAAGAATTCTTGTGAGAATGTCTACGTCTAATCACTCTGTCTTCTGTCGCAAAAACCTGACTTCAGTCACTTCCCACCTTCCCTCATGCATTAAATGCTTATTTGTGGCCAATGGGTTTGCTGCATTAAACAGGCGCTACTTCATTAAATGAAGCATGGGTCCCTGCTATCACGTGATGATCTGACTTTAATATTTCTGGCCGTGATTTTACTCAGCTTCGGCCTCGGCCTGCACTCGAGGCCGAGATGATCATGCCTTAGCATTTTTCTTTTGTCTTTAGGAAGGCAAAGTACCTTGTTGAAACGCTGCGTTTCAGTTTTACAAGCAAGTGCCAGGGCCGAGAAAGGGGGCTCCTTCGGCTAGCTCACGGCCGTGATTTATTAGGCACAAACAATAACAAAACCATCCATGGCCCTACTTCAAAGATCAAATTATTTGAATTAAATTTAGCCCAAAGTTCACAAATTCTTAGGGGGGGGGGGGGGTGTATTCAATTAGGATTCTAAAGCGTTTAAAAAGATTTTAAAAATCCGGGTGTATTCAATTTGGATTTAGACAAACTTTTAAAAAGTCTAGAACAGTTTGGGTGTATTCAATCTAGAATTGTTTGAACGTTTAAAATGTCCATCTAAATGTGGGTGTATTCAATTAGGACTTGGAAAAAGTCCAAATAAATTTACCTGTATTCAAAAGGAGATAGATTTGGAAAGATTTAAATTAAGTGTTGGAGTTTGGAGAATTTGTAGGGTTTAGGTATAAATAATAAAGGCCAACATAAGTCCAACCTCCACCCCAAAGATTTCAGACGACGTATTTTTTTTCTCTCTGCAAAAGACGAACCACACTCCAAAGGTACGCTCTCTCAATATTCTTGTTGGTTTTCCTTCTTCTTCCATGGTTTTTCTTGTCTGTTACTGTTCATTGATGATTATTGGTTGATGTTTTTCTTGTTTTTATAGAGGTTTTGCTTGTTATTAGAGGGTAGCTTGTTTTTAGGGTTTATCTTGGGGTTAGGGTTTATTAGGTACCCCGATGACGAAGCTTTCTCTTGTTCACTGTCAAGCAAGGTGAAAATATGACTGGCGCTTTTTTTCTTTGGATTGGAAGGGAGAAACAGGATTTTTTTTTTTACTGAAAATATGTCAGGCAGTGCAGTGGAGGGTTGTGTTGTGTATAAGGCGTTAATATCAAAGATAAATTATTATACCTCCAACTATTTGTCTTCTGGTTGCATGTATATACGTTATTATGTTATAAATATTTACTTAAAATATGTTAAATTTTTATAGTTGTTTGGTTTCTGCACTTTATGTAATATTGCTTGATGAGTCTTGTTATTTTTTGTCTGGTTATATGGATGCATACGTAAACAGCTACTTATAAAATTTTCTTTTTTTGTTGGCTTGGTTTTTATGTGTTGGTATATCATAATGAGTCTATTGCTATCCTTGTTTGTATAACTAACAATAATTTGCATATATATATATATATATATATATATAAAGTTTAGAAATGGGAGATTGCAAACAAGTAACTAGAAAAGGGAAGGCCAAGAAAGATTATAGTGCTTGGAGTGTGGAAGAGAGCAAAATGTTGTTGCAGCTCATGGTTGATGCTGCATCTCGTGGATGGCGTGATGCCAATGGCGTGCTAAGCAAGGCAACCATAGAAACCAAAATATTTCCCATCCTTAATGAAAAACTTAGGTGTCATAAAACCTATTGTCATTACCAAAGTCGGTTGAAATACTTTAAGAGAGAATTTCAAAAATATTCACAACTTATGCGTCATAACTCTGGGTTTGGGTGGGACTCAAACACAAAGAAATTCATTGCTCCTGAAGAAATTTGGGAAGACTACTTTAAGGTTAGGTTCTTAACTTCTCTCTCAATATGCGTTATGTGGTAACCTAAGTACATAATTCATTACTAATAATTATTATTTAATTGTTGTTTTTGTAGTCCCACCCAACCCACAGGCATATTCAAACAAAAACTTGTGAGGACTATGAGGATTTGCAAATTGTCATTGGGAATGCAACTGCGATTGGAAAAAACTCATTAGGATTGGGTGATGGTACTGATGCAAGAACTTTTGGGGTGGAAGATAGACAAGTTGGAATAGAGGACTTTGTTTATGATAATGACACTTAGGCCTTTGTACCAAATAATAATGAAGCATCACACCAAGATCCACCACTTGGACATTCTTCTTCATCCTTACCTTTTCAGGCCAATATTTGGACAGGTCCCTCAAAAAGCTCAAGCCAGAGGAAACGAACTAGACCAGAGCATGAAGAGAATGGTAGCCAATATGAAACATGTATGGACAGAATAGTTTTAGCATTGATTCAATTGCTACCGACTTCAAGGGAGTCCATAGCCTATTGGAAAAAAGGGAAAAAGATAGGGAGAGGCAGAGTTATATATGGGAAGCTATTAAGGAGACCCCAAATGTGGATGAACGTGCTCGTTATAAAGCCCTTTCTTTGTTGAATACTACTACAAAGAAGGAAGCATTTTTGTTGATGTCCCCTGAAGAGCGCTCAAGTTGGATATCTTACAATTTGGAATGAGTGGTTTTTGGGAATGAGTGGTGTTCAGGCCCAAAAAATCCACAGTTCTGCCAATTCTTGGCCCAATGCAATACCTTACCGAGAAGAAACCCGATTTGGGCACGCGAAAGTTCGTCATATGCGCTTGCACACATGCCACGCCAAGCAAATAAGCAACACGCCACACTACAAGCTTAAGTGGGCCCAAGCCACGCAAGATGCCCGGGGCTTGCTTGAGTGGGTTGTGGTATGGATGGTAATAAGTTATCATGAGACCCATTGATGGACCGAGAAATGGAAGTTCCGGGTCGCTTGGGAGCCTCGGAATTCAAGCCCATTTCTTAGGCCCAAAAACATGGGTAAGTACAAGAGAGAAAATATCCCAACCAAAATAGCCCAACCAGAAAATAGTCCATTACTCCAACCAAGAATGGCCCATTGCCTCAATCAAGATGGGCCAACACTTAAGGGTAGCCCATTTATTTAATTATTGTCATGGCCCATACAATTAGGATAAGAAATATCAAAAACTCTAGCACTTGGCTGGAGGACAAAGCTGCGCAAGGAGCTTGGAGGACCACGTGCACAGAGCAGCTGTAGAGCTTTAGCCATAGAAGGAACAAGTTCCAAGCAAAAACCTTCAAGGGACCAAGGGATTTTGGCGCGCAAGGAAGGATGCCACTTTTCAAACCAGCATACATAGCCATTTCTTTTTTCAATCTGGCCATGGAAAGAGGAGAAAAGAAGAAAAAGGAGAGGGATGAAAATATGAATGCTTCACAGCGGTAGCCGCGGGAAAGGGGCCTTGAGCTCCCAAAATCCCTGATTTTATGCAAAGGAGCAGAGTGGACTTTACCAAAAGAAGATGATTGAAAGGATGAGAAGAGAAAGGGAAGCAAAAACTTGGCAAAATAGGATGGAAGTCAGTAGGGTTTCTAGGAAACAGATGGCTTCTAGTAGCTATAAATAGGGCCTCTTCTACCCAACGAAAATCATCCACAACCAGAGAGCAAGCTTCCTCTCTTACTTTCAAAACCAGCAATTTCCGTGCTTAGTTCATCTCCTTCCTCAGCTTTCCCCTTTGTCATGCTATTCTGACATTTGATAGAGTCACCGTCGAGCTGCCGGAAATAGCGCCCATGCCATCTTTTCCTTTCCTTCCCTCATTCACAACCAAACCTCTCTTCAAAATCCTTTTTCTTGATACCCATATTTCCCCAGGAACACTTAATTTTCTCTTTAGTACTAAACTCATGGCAACTATGCTCCCATGCCACAAGCTTCTCATGTCAAGCTAAGATTCTATCTGTAAACACCAAGAAATTATCTGTAATTTGTTGTTATTCTCATTGGGGAAGGTAACCAAGGTGTCTCCTAAGGCCTTACTACCCTTTCGAAGCATCCTTGGGGCTTAATTTTCGAACTCAGACACAAAGGGGCAATTTCACACATCTGCCCATCCTTTATAGCAGCCCAAGCCCATTCGTCAGGCTGCTGGAACAAAAAAGACCCCTACAAGTGGGTTTTGGGGATGAGTGGTTTTTTGCTTGATAATGCATTAGGATTTATCAAACAGTATGTTTAATTACTTTTTTTTGGTGTATGACATATTGACTTATTAAATTTTTATTAAATTGATGATGAACTTTGCTTGGTTATTGTTTTTATTCCAGGTACGCGCTAGTTGATTTTTTTAATGTCTTTGTTATTGGGTGTTGATGACAATGAGTCCTTGTCATGAATTGGGCATGAACCCAAAAGAAATTCTGAATTATAATTGGATTTCTTTTTTTTTTTTTCAGGTGGTCGAATATCAATATATATAATGGAGGAAGAACAAATCGAAAGGCAAGAAATTGAGAGGGAAGAAGAACTTTATGAAATCATTAGGTATTTATTAATGGCGATCCAAGCAGTAGCTCATGCATTGAATGAGTTTATGATTATCATGCATAGTGAAAATGTTGAACGTCCATTAACTCGGCGAACAGTTACTAGGAAAGGATATAACTATATACATAATGCTTTGAGGATCCTGAGCATTTCCGACAAATGTATAGAATGTATCCAAATGTGTTTCACAAGTTGTGCAGTATTATTAGAGAAAAAACACTGTTACACAAGGTTCATTTGTGTAGAAGAAATGCTTGCGACATTTTTGCGTGTTGTGGGTCAAAATAACAGATTTTCTGTAATACGTGACACATTTGGTCGATCCCACTTCACTGCTAGTAGAAGTTTTAACAAAGTTTCAAAGGCTTTGAACACATTAGCACTAGAGATGTTAGTCAAACCTGGATCTGCAGTGCCAGCCAAAATAAGGGAAAGTACAAGGTTTTACCCTTACTTTAAGGTAAGTGTTGTCTTGTGAATCTTGTTTACTTTTATGTAATATTTTTTAAGTCAAAATGTAAACTTTGAATTTATTCAGGACTGCATAGGAGCTATCGATGGCACACATATTCCAGCAATGGTAACAGGGGTTGACGTAAGCAGCTATCGTAATCATCACGGAACAATATCACAAAATGTATTAGCAGCTTGTAACTTTGATTTAGAATTCATATATTTGCTTAGTGGGTGGGAGGGCTCAGCTCATGATTCAAGAGTACTAAATGATGCTTTGACAAGGAGGAATGGACTTAAAGTGCCACAAGGTATTTTTTCTTTTTCTTTTTTCATTTACTGTTTACATTAGATCATACATTGGATACTAAAATATGTGTATTCAATTATCAGGTAAATATTTCTTAGTGGATTGTGGATTTCCAAATCGACGTCAATTTTTGGCTCCATTTCGGGGTGTTCGATATCATCTCCAAGAATTTGCAGGTCAAGGTCGTGACCCTGCAAATGAAGTTGAGTTGTTCAATCTTCATCATGTGTCCTTGAGGAATGTCATTGAGAGGATCTTTGGCATATTTAAATCACGATTTACAATTTTCAAGTCCGCACCTCCATTCCCATATAGGACACAAACAAAGCTAGTGTTAGCTTGTGCTGGACTACACAACTTTCTTCAAAAAGAATGTCAATCAAATGAGTTTCCTATTGAATTGGAGAACGAATCTTCTTCATCTTCATCATTACCGATTAATGAAGGAGATCCTGAACTAGTTTTCCAAACACAAGAACAACAACGAGCACATGCTAATGAATGGAGAGTTGTATAGCTTTGAATATGTGGAGAGATGTTGGCCACAATGACACCCATAACACTGCCAGATGATAGGGCCCTTGCTTTTTGGACAAAGGGTTGCTTTTTCATTTTTTTCATTTTTTTTTTTTTTTTTTTTTTAGTATTGAATTTTTGGATTAAGAGTTTGTTGTTCTTATTATTTAAAAGGGAAATTCAACTCGTGGACAACTATTACTTTGCTTTATGAAATGAAAACCCCTCTCTATCTTGCTCTCTCTCTCAACTCAACTTGCAGTAGCAGACAACTATTACTCTGCTTTACAGCCCAATAGATCTGACTCTATAACAAATACGAAGTTAAAGAAAATAGTGTTGGAAAGTAATAAAGTCTATGCAAATAGATCTGACTCTATAACAAAAGTTCATACAAAAGTATGGAAGTCTATAATTAATGTCTATACAAGTTTATTAAAAATCCGGGTAAAACCTATAGGAGTTATACAATTCCAGGAAATCTATCACTTAAAAAAAATCTTTCAAAATCGTATACAATCCTAATTGAATACATCCCCCTTAGTTGTTAAGATATGTCAGAATGACTCCTCACTAGACTCCAAATAAAATTGATGACCATGAAAGCTGTAAAGTGAAGTCAGACTTACTTTAGTTGGAAATCATGGCTATTTATTGCAAGATCGCCAAATTTTTTCTACCACTAGGATATTTGATATTTATGGTACCAACGTTGGAAGAATCTGGGCATTTCGCTCACTTCAGTCTGGTTGTTGCAAAAGGAACAATCAGGAGGCATTCAGGAACATTGATGAGCAAATGCCAAAAATGATCAAGTCGTTATCTGACAAAACTTTTGCCACTTGTGCATTGATGAGGGATTAGTCCAAAATTGGGAATATCCATGTGAAGACTCATATTTTAAACGGATAAAAGAAGATATTTATCATTTGGATAAACTTGGACGATATTATCTTTTTAAGATATTTATCTTTTGGATAAACTTGGATGATCTTATCTTGTTAAGACATTTATCTTTTGGATAAATTTGGATGTTCTTATCCTTTTAATATTGAAGTTTATCCTATTCCTATAACCACTATAAATAGGAGTATAACCTTATAGTTTCAAAACATGAGAAATTAGAAAGAAATTTAGAGAGAAGAAGAATTGGTAAGAAAAAGAGTGGGAGACTGAGTTTGTGGATGCGGTGGAAAATTGGGAAAACACCTTACATTTCTAGCAAAAGCTTTGGTATCAAAGTAGGGGTTTCTTGTGGGGCCCTTTTTTTCCAGAGATTGATTTAATTAAATTTTGTGAGCATTATATTATGCGTGGTACAGTTTGATTGACGTTCCTTGTATTGGGTGTTTACATACTCTTAACTATTTGAACAGTGTTGGCATAATTATATATGCATTGGGGATGTTTTAAATGGCTACATTGTTGTGAATGACATAATTATATCATGTCATGGAATTTGGCTAGAATTGTTGGATGGAGAAAATGATAATGGAAAATAGGGTAATGGAAATAGTCTTTTGTGTAGTTGAGTCTAACTCTTGGCAGGTACCAAGTCTCAGGGATCCCACAGTGCAAATGATTTTTATTGGGTGATTCAGGACTGGTGACAGGGAGTTAGACAACAAAAGGGGAATTTTGGGATGATTGAGATGGGTGTTAGTTCATATAAATGGGCATTCGGGACCAAGTGGTATAAGCATGGTATGGGACGTGCAAGTCTGCTTGTCCAGTTCTATGAATTAACAGGATTAGATGAAGAGCATTCATGCATTATTATTAATAATGTGGTATTTGGTTGTGTGATTGCACGTCACTTAATTTAGTTATATCAATCTACTGTGGTAAGGTCTCATGTCCCTACTGAGCAGTGGTTGCTCATCCCTCACCCTATTTAATTTTTCAGATGAATTAGTGGGCAAGACAAGGACTAAACCAGTTGAGGCTGAATTAGATGAGAGTAATAGAGCTTTATTTATTTCCTGTAAAGTTGTAAGATTTTGGAGCTATTTTTATAAGACAAGTTTATTTTAAACCTATGTTTCAGCTTCTTTTTATTTTATTTTATTTTCTCACGCACCGGACACGGCTGGTCCGGGGCGTGACAATCTAGCATTATTCATCATCACATTTTCTCCTATAAATACAAGAGTACCTGGATTGAAGAAAGGACACCCAACCAACCAACCAATCAAGCAAAAACTCAACAAATTGATCAAAAGAAATCAAAAATCACACGATCTTAAAACTACCAAAAGCAAGCAAGCAATCTTCCTTCAGAAGCAATCCAAATCAAGGAGAAGTTCATAAAGTAAAGAAGAAAACAAGATTTCCCTCGCAATCTAGATAAGGTAAATCAGACAGAATTCAAAAGAGGTTAATTTCTCTTTCAAATTTGGTTTAGCAAATTAGATAAAACAGGGAGAAGTTAGGTATTTCGTCATATAAGAACCTGAACAAAATTTACAAAGACACCTTGATGTTTTAAAATTATCCAGAAGGCTACTAGATCATTCAAAATCAGCAAGAACAGGTACCAACCTGCAATTCTGCTCATCTTTCCAGCCTCTATATGGCTCAACTTGTTTATAGCTCTACCAATCTCAACCCTGGTATCAATTTTCAGCTAATCTCTATTAGTTAAAGGTGTTGACGTGAAATTCCAGTGCAAAAACATCCAGTCCAACCAAAAGAGACCCATTCTAGTCTCATCTTAAACCACTGCTGTGACTGTATTTTTAAGGATAAGTCAAAGTCTAAAAACTCTAAGGCCTATCTAGACTTAGAAATTCATTTTATTCTTTGTATTTCAGGTAGTTCTGCCTAGATTAGTTTGTTATGTCTTTCATGAATTTGTGTATTTTGCTTTACTTACCATCTTTTTTATCTAGATAAATTGAGAAGTCCTCACCAATTTGAGGCATATAAAAGAACTCTCTTGGGAGGTTTCCCAACCCAAAATCACAATTGTTTGTTTAAAGTCTATTACTTGGGGCGCAGGTATATAAAGTCATTCAAATCTATTAGAACTCTAAGTTGCTGACAGTGGCATGCTAACATAAAAGAAAGTTGATTCTTGAGACAATTAGTGGTCAAAAGGTCGATAGGGAATTTTACTTAAAGCTTTGAAATAGGCTCAAAAATAAAAAAGGGTAAACATGTGATCAAACATAAAAGGTAAGACATGAAACTAAGCCCATATGCTAAGCTAAGACTCAAAATGGTGCAATTTTTCATAAACCTTGGCTCTAGATACCACTTGAAGGGAAAAATTAGGTGTAGGGATTTCTAAAATCCCTAGAAGCTATGAGAGAACAAATCTTTTAGCCTATGCATATCAAATATGAAATCAAATAAAAGCGGAAGCAAGAAAAAGCTAGAGATTCATGCAAGTCTCAACCTAGGTCCCAATCTTGATAGGTTTATGAAAGTTTGCACCCTTGACACTAATATCACATATTAATTAAAGAGAATGTAGAAATTGAGGCGACCTTTGGAGCGTACCTTGAATCCCAAAATGGTATTCAAGTAGAGGGAGTTGTCCCTTAGTTGTTGATTCTCCACCTTGTTCTCCAAATAGACACAATGTGGTTATGCCTCCCCAAGTATCTTGACCAAGGTAGAATGAGAATGAGTAAATAAGGAACCAGGAGAAGAAGAAGAGGTGCTAGCCTTTCTTCTCTATGGTGGCCGACCAAGGTAGTGCTTGAGAGAGAGGCTTGATGTTTTCCTCTTTTCCACAATGCCTAACTTGAAACCCTAAGGAGGTGTTGTGCTATGGCTACAATTATATAGAGACATATTGTCATACATGTGCCACTAAAGAGACCCCATTTGCCGCACCGTCCTCTTTCTTGGCATATTTGGGCTACTTTGGTCTACCACATTAATCTTATACTGTGGCACACTTTGCGGAAGTCTATAAGGTCCAATTTCCTTTAAATGTTTAAGTCATGTAGGACCAAAACTAAAGTTTCATAACTTTAATTGATTAATTAAGCTAATATAATTAGTTTAATTGATTAATTAAGCTAATCTAATTAGTTTAATTGATTTAATGACTTAATAAATTAAATCACTAACTTGTCTAACAAGCATTGGTCCTAGTCAATCTTGTGTTGACCACGTCAAGTCTCGGGTCAACGGTTTGACCTTTGACTTGACCTTGACCTTGACCAAGCCTCAAAATCATTTATTCTCTTTTCAATTCTCTATCCATACCTTTTCAGTGTGCGATCTTATAGGTTCTAATTAGAGAGGTCGTGGGTAAGAATGATTACTTCTAAACTTAATGTGAATTATATACCTTTATACAATTCTCCCTATTGGCGAAGGCTAATTGTGATTATTCCTTACAGGGCTTTCACAAATCATGAGTGACACCTAGCAGTATTTCATGACTACACAGCTAAATAGAATTCATTTTGAGAACCTAGTTAGTTTGTGATTACAATGCAATTCAGTCATTCTCTATTACAATACTTTATGTCGTGTTGTTGGGATATGGTTAACTTGTGTCAAATCCTAACATGACATCTTTAGGTTATATGATTCACTTGGATGTAATTGCAAATGTTCTGTTTCAATTCTCATCCTTTAAAGATTCAACAAATTATATCTTTAGAGTATTCTCTCTTCTTACTAAGAGTAAAGATTCCTTGTTGTACATTCACATGCCTCTGTGCATATGTTGAACACTTTTAAGTCGCATCCTTTTGAGACTGTATAGTGTTCTAAAAAATAAACAGCTCATACACAAGACAACAATGATGTCTCAGGTCTAAGGACTAATTTGCATTATCATAACTTAGAATTCTTTGTTTGACACTTGTGAGTAAGACTTCTATACAAGAATTCTTGAGTTCATCGTGTTCAATGAACTCCATCTCTATAAAGCACCTACACACCTGTCTTAGTGTCTCTCCATTGTCCAATTGGAGATCCTATGACCAGGAATAGTTTAGGATTTGATATTACTATGATGGAAACGTCTCATGAATCTAACTTCTTTAGACTGCTTTCCATTCATATCTTTATCTATGGACTTGTTACTTTATGTACATTATGTATCTTAGAGCAACATTCATGCCCCTTTGATTATATTATATTATATTATATAATTTGAATATTCCTTTTTTTTATTGGCTTCTAGGGCATATATCTAACATCAGAATCAAGGGAGCATGTTATCCAAAAAAAAATCTCAAATTGTACTCTTTTCTCTTTGTCCAAGAGTTTGTCCCACTGAGTTTTACTTGGCTAGGTTTTAACATGGCAATGTTGCACATCCGTGACAACTCAATAATATACTCGTTTTCCTATCTAGAATTTTTTCTCCATATGAATTTTACTAGTTATGATTTTTTTTCCCCCGAAACAGTCTAGAATCCATTGAAGAACAGGGCACAAGCCCAGATACAACAAAAAGAACACATTCAGGAGGTTCTTGCAATACAGAGACTAAAACAACAACACCAACTAAACACAAGTATTACAAGATTGTTAAAAGACAGAATACAACTTTAAACCCATCTAACAAGGAGTTACAGATGAGGAGAACCCAAATCCTTGCAGCATCGAGTACTTAAAGAAGATCAAGACAGAGAACAATCTCTCAAACTTCATGGGACAGGAAACACCTCAAGAATGGAGGGCATAACTGCTCAACTCCACCAGGACATTCCAAAGAATATCACAACATCTCCTAATCCCCTTGATCCCCAAGCACAATAAATGTAGATCCACCAAATTCAGCAGCTCCACCTCCAATACAAAAAGATCTACACGAGATCTACCACAATAGCATCAAATCTAGCAAGATCCTCCAAAAACCAGTCACAAAAGATTGGAATGCAAACCCTAAAGAAAAAGGAAAGAAAACAAAACCTTACAAAAGCAAGGAGCAGACAGAACCCAACAAAAGCTGGGAGGGGAAACTCTCCACAACATAACGGGGGGGAGAGAGGCCTGGATTATTAACCGAAGGGGGTGGTTCCCGGGGTTCTCCTCTGGAACCAAGGAGAATTTTAGATTTGGAGTTGGTTTTGGGTTGGGGGAGGAGAAGAGTCGAGAAGAAGAAAAGTTTAGAGGCAAGAGGCTTTATTTTGCTAGTTATGTTTTAATGAGGAAAATTCTATGTATAGTGGGTATCCGAGGGTTGTTATGAATTATCTTATTAGGCCATCCCCAATGGGGGCTCTATTTGGGGCTCAACCACCACAAGGCTCACATATATACAAACTCTCTTTTAAAAGGCATTCCCAATGGTGCAAAATTGGGGCTCTAAAACTTAAAGCCCAACCGGAGTAGTAGCTAAATGTATGTGCTTGGTTGAAGCCCTTGAAACCGAGTGAGTCCGCAAGGAAAAAAGTTGCAGCCCACTTTTTGCAACTCTCTCACTTGCCTTGTGATTGTACAAAGCCTACTTGCCATTTTTTTATTTTGTCAACAGCAGCTGACCTAGCATGCTAAATCAATTATTCAAAAGCTGCGTAAACAACCATATTGTCATACCACTTTTTCAAAGGCAACGGCCATATTTCCATGCATGCAATTTAGTTATTTTTAAAATGTTTTATTATTTAAATTCCATTGTACTTTGTTTTATTATTTAAATTCCATTGTACTTTGTTTTATTATTTTAAAAATGTTCTAGTTTGTTTAACTTAATGAAATGATTGGATTCAAGAACATTGCAATTTAGTTATTGAATTCTAAACACACAACTCTAAATTGCAAGGACATTGCAATTTAGTTATTGAATTCTAAACATACAATTTAAATATAAAATTAATGTTGTGCATCTTGTTTTAATTTAACCATGTTGTATCTTATTTATGAAATAAAATGTTGATTTCCAAATCTTATCCAAATTTTGATTTTTTTTGGTTGAAACATTCACACCAAAAACAAAAAAAAACTAACATAACATGAACAAACATTAAAGTAAAATAGTTAACCAAAAATTAAAAAAAAACACCACGTAAATCAAATTACATCATAAAAAAAAATATAGAGCCCACCATGAATATAGGGCCTCCCATTGTGAGAGAGATTTCTTTAGAGCCCCAAAAATTCCATCGGAGCTCTAAATGAGGAGTAATTTTTGAGTGTTCTCGGTACAACACGTGGTTGGTGTACCATCCAATAGACGGAAGACATATGGAATATGTCCAATGCAGTCCGCCATATGTCATAAGAAGAAATGCAGTAAGTTGGATAATAATTCCACATGTTCTATGTTTATTGGATGGTACACCAGACACGTGGTGTACCTGGAACATTTAAAAATTTCTCCTAAATGAGGCTCTATAAACCCTTTTTAGAGCCCCAACCATTGGGGATGGCCTTAATATGACTATCCATTTAGAGATTGGTATGCATTATCCAAGTATCAACTTAGAGGTATATTACCTATAAAGCACAATTATTTTCTCATCTACCTTTCTTTTCTTATTTTCATAACAATTAAAAAAAAAAAAATTGTTTTGGACTGAAATAGTAACGGAATTTTGTTAGACCAAAAAATAATAGTCAAATTGGTAAAATGATTTCCAGTACCTTGTTGTATTCGTGACTCATTAATTTTTTTTTTGGTGAAAGTTAAGACCCAGGTTTGTCATGACCTAAAATCTCTAAGGAGAAACATGTATTTATCATGACCTAAAATATACTATATAATTATCAAAATCCACAACTTTTGTATTTCGCTCATAAATGATGACTGCTTAATTTCACATAGACTTTTGTAAAGTTGTTGAAAGTCAGGACTAAATACATCCAAAGTTTTATTTAATTTTAAATTTGAATAATTTTATAGACTCCATTAAAATCCATTAAACTTTTAATTGTGAGTAGTCTTGTAAGTGACACCGTAAAACAGAATAATACGAGCAGTAAAGCCACGCTCTCCTTCCCAATTTCTCAGCTTCAGAGACAGAAACGCAAGAAAACCTTAAACCCCCCTTCTCTCTCTCTCTCTCTCTGCTCCGATGGATTTCCAAGTGGTCGTCTTAGCTGGTGGCACCTCAAAGAACCTTGTCCCTCTCGTCTCCAAGGTCCTGAAACTTTTTTCCACTTGATTTCCCGGAAAGATACTATCTCAGTTCGATTTATTTATGTCCCTTTCTCTCCAATTTTCCCACCAGCCAAACACTCGGTTCCTATTTCTACAATCATTACTGTTTCCTCTTCTTCTTTTTCCTATTACTTTACTGTTTATTTTTGATGATTTCTACTCTTTTATAATGACAGGAGGTTCCAAAAGCTCTGCTTCCTGTGGGGAATCGTCCGGTTATCTCGTACGTTCTGGAGCTCTTAGAACTCAGCAACCTTAAGGATCTCATTGTTGTAGGATTTCTTCTTCTTTCTCTCTCTAACCGTTTCATTTCTCTGCTTATGCTCTCTGTTTCATTGCTCATGGCGGTTTTCATGGGTTAAGATAGTTTGTGTGATGTCAAGTTTTCGTCTTTCCAGCAGCAACCAAACAGCGCTCCTTATTGATTTTGCGTTGTGTATATTCATTCTAGGTGGTTGAAGGGCAGGATGCGGCTGTACGCGTTGGCAGTTGGATTTCAGGGGCTTATGTTGATCGTTTACATGTTGAGGTACTTACCCAACTTTGAAATTTATGTTACTTTATTTTGTTTCTTTTTAAATGCTATGTTGTTGTTGTAGTAGTAGTTGTAGTTTTTTTTGTTTCGGATTAATGGATCAAATACAATTTGTACATAAGAGAACACTTAATGTCTAACAATTAGAAAAGCTAGTCTTGGAGTCCTTGTGTAAGTTTTTGGAAATGTGTCAAAAACTGAATGATCTTTTGGCACATATGTTGTGATGGCTCTTTTTGGGTAGTTTTGGGGGAGAGAAATAGAATGGTATTTATTTCATGATGCTTGGGTTAAGAAAGTGGATCACTTGTGGGAGAGGGTCTGTGTTGGGCATCCTTATGAGCTTCAATATCTACAGAGCTCAAGGACTTTTTTTTGTTTTTATTTTTATATTTCTTCTGATTGGATGCATTTTTTTATATGTTGCTGTTCTTTGGCGGATGTAATTATTCTTAGCTGTTGATTAGTAGACTTTTTATGTCAGCCCACCTTGTCCTCTGCTATCTACTCTTTCATTTTTTTTTTTTCTTTCTATGAAGTGAAAAAATGATTCTTATCAATAACACATCAAAAAAAAAAAAAAAAAAAAAAAGGAATCTTGGGTCTCATACAGTGATCCGATTGATGAAAAGGAAAGGATTAATCAAATACTATCGATTCTGACTCAGAGTAATTATTTATCCATGTGATTTTGGGTATCTCTACTTACTGGAACAGGGAGTTACTTGTGGAAGAATGGTTCCGCACAATCTCAATCTCTCTGTATGCCATCATGTAATTGTCTGGTATCTATATTGTCCTTTTCTGCGCTGAGTAATCTAGGGCTCCAAATGACTAAAATTCTGATTGAGGGTCTAAGTTTGCGAGGCTGTATCTGTACTGATTATTCTAGTTATTGAATTTGAAATTTGATTTTTGGTTAGTTTTGTTACTGTTTGGAAAAAAAGGCAATTGTATAAGTAATTGAATTTGTTATTTGGCGTGGTAGCCTTTGCATGTAAATTGGCAATTCCCTGTGTTTTCAAAATTATTTCTATGGCTTCATTATCTGTGAAGCTGGATGCACATCCCTTGCATTATTGCATTTTGTTTGCCTGTGCATGTAAACTGAGTTTGTCAGTATATAAAGTCATTAGTCATGATGATACTGAGCAGTCCTTTTCATTAACTCCACTCATAGGTCCTTTACCTAAGTTTTTCACCTAGAGAAGCATTGCATAATTCTGTATACTGCAGGTTGCAGCAGTCCCTGAGGATGTTGGAACAGCTGGTGCACTGCGGGCCATTGCACACCACCTGACTGCAAAAGACATTTTGGTTAGCATCTAGATATCCTTTTTAGTATTTTGACTTCTTAAAAGTTTTTTCTTACATAGTATTCAACTGTTTGTGTGTGTGCAGGTTGTGAGTGGTGATATTGTCTCTGATGTTCCTCCTGGTGCAGTAGCTGCTGCTCATAGACGTCATGATGCAGTAGTAACTGCAATGCTTTGCTCTGCTCCTGTAAGTGGACCTTCAGAATCAGGATCTTCTGTTGGAAAAGATAAAGCCAAAAAACCTGGACACTACAATATCATTGGGCTGGATCCCACAAAGCAGTTTTTAGTGTACATAGCAACCGGTTAGATCATTTACTTTTCCTTTTATTTAGCATGCAGCCTTACATGTTCCTCATTTAGCTTCTTTCGGTTCTTAGTAGGAGCAGAACTTGGAAAAGATATTCGAATTCAGAAGAGCATACTCCGCGCAGTTGGCCAGGTAATTGGTTTCCCTCTGTGGATTGTCTTGTTTCTTTCGGTAGACTAGACAACAATTACTTGGCTGGTGAACTTCAATGGGCATAAGCTTAATGCGCCCACATAACTTTGTAAAGCTATTCTCTCATCTTGGACATCATCATATAAAAAATTATGGGTTATTGATTTACTTCATGCTTATCATCACCACTACATTGAAACTTCTGTTACGGATTTGATTAATTCTTTTCAGGATGGCATTCCAGCTTTCTAACGATAGGGGTGTTACAGTTTGTCCCCCAAATCTTTTCTTCTTTCAGTTTACCCTCTTGATTATGCTTGTCTGTTAATCTGGGGTCTCCCCCCAATGAAAATCTCTGTTTTAAAAAAAATGATGGGTTGCTGTCCAGTTCCATCCAAGACTCTGTTAAATAAGGTCATTTTCCGTGGGTATGAACCCTTTATTAAGGGAAGTTTGGTCATTCTTTTCCAATTTTATTTATTTCCCTTTTCATATCTCTTCTCACTCTTTTTTCTTCACTGCAAACTCTCTCTCTGCCATTGACTCTCCTACATTTGTTCTCTCTCTCTCTCTCTCTCTCTCTCTCTCTCTCTCTCTTCCCTTTTTCTGCTTGTTCTTGCTTGGGTTAATGGGATTTAGGGATTGGCATTTCGCTGGGTTTGGGTCACTTTGGGTATTGGACGGCTGGGATGACTTTTATGGGTGGTTGGTGGGGGGTGGGTTGTGGTGTTTTATTTGGCTGTGGGTGCTGGGTAAATGTCCAATGATTTGGTTTGGCTGTTGATTTGCGGCTGGGTTTTGTTTGATATTGATGGTGTTTAAGGAGATTACAATATGGAGTAATTTGATGAGCTTGTTTACTGGACTTAAAATTTATTTTCCTGATTTTGTTTGGTTATGGCTTGGTTTCTTTGGGTATTTTAATATTGCACAAGTTTGTACAAATTTTGTAATGGTTTGGTTAGCTTAGTGGATTCTCTGTGGTATTGGGTTTGGTTTGCAAGTTGTGTGGGAAATATGAATATTTTGTTTAAGCCTAGATTCTGCCTCTTATCTAGCACATGCTCAATAAAATGTCCCAACAAGAGCAATAGCCATGGAAATCATGAAATATTTAGCTATTGTGGAGTTGGTTATAAAGCTTGTGAAATGTACTCTGAGTTGGGTACTCCGATGGTTGGGTATTCAAAGTTAGTGGTTGATATGTCAGTTGTGTTTCTTTTATATGTTAGTTTCAGCTGGGTACTCCAACTGAATTGAATTCAGTTTTTCCTATGACTCTTGGAGCTTTTTGGTTGATCAAGTTACAATAAAGGGTTGCATATTTGGGAATGGGGCGGGGAAAGAAGAGTGGACACGGAAAGAAGAAGGGAGCCAGAAGAGAGAAGAGGCAGGGGAAGTGAGAAAAATACCCTTGAAAAAGAGGTCACATGGCGCATTTAACAGAAGAGTGAATGGAACTGGACAGAGACCCTACAGTGCATAATCTATAGGGCAAACATTTTTTTAGGGGGCAAATGATAACACCTCAGTTCAAGGGGCATTGCTGTAATTTCCGTACTTTATTTTTTGTTGCTATGTATATTTCTTCGAAGCAATGGAAATTTTTATTAAGTTAAGAATTGTCAATTCAAATGTCATTTAACCTTGATATAAGGTTTTATAGGTTTCTGCATATTCTTACACTTCTTTTTTTCTGTGTAGATGGAAATTCGATCTGATCTCATGGATGCTCATTTATATGCATTCAAGAGGTTATAACTCCTTTCTTTTTGCTTATAAATAATGCTTGTTTCATGCACAAATTGTTCTTTTTACATGCTTACAATATATACTTTTATTCCCTCCTAGGTCTGTTCTGCAGGAAGTTTTGGATCAAAAGGATACATTTCAGAGTTTAAAGCAGGATGTATTGCCTTATCTTGTTCGCTGCCAGCTGGTTAGTCCAGTGAGTTTCCTTATTAGATTCCTTTAGGATACTGGCCCTTCTAAAACATCTGACTAGTTCATATTTCTTTGTATTAAAGAGTTCAGAAGTGTTGTTAAATGGTGCACCACAAACAGAAGAAAACGGAAATGAGAAGGCCAGTTCTCAGAACAACCAATTAATGCTATCTCAAATCCTGGCTAATTCATCCACTCCAAGTTTCCATGAGCTCTATGCCCTAGGTCCTAATGGCACTACTCCTGTTCGAAGAACCCATAAATGCTGTGTTTATATTGCTGGAAAGAGCAAATACTGTGTGCGTTTAAATTCCATTCAAGCATTCAGTGACATTAATCGAGATGTGAGTTTAAGAGCTTTAAGTTGGGCATTTCCTATGATAATCATCTGTTCTACATTTTCATTCTGTGCAACCTTTTGGCATGTCCACATGCTGAATTCTGAATTCCTGCCAGGTCATAGGAGACGCTAGCCATTTGTCAGGGTATGCCTTCTCTGCACAAAATAACATCATTCATCCATCAGCAGAACTTGGATCAAAAACAACTGTAAGTCAGTATGTACATTTCAAAACAATGGATTGCCAAATTAGCATTAGATCTTGTCGACCTTTCGGACAATTTTGGGAAAGTTTAGGTCACTGCGCTGGGTGACTTCATTTTAAGGTTATTATGGTACTCATCAGCTGGTGGGACTTTGTTTTAGGTCGGACCACATTGCATGCTTGGGGAAGGTTCACAAATGGGTGACAAATGTAGTGTTAAGCGATCTGTTATTGGCCGTCACTGCCGGATAGGTTCTAATGTGAAGGTAAGGTGATTTGTTTATCTTTAAAGGTCGGAATTAAAAATAAATAAAAAAGTGTATCTAGCTTTTTTATATCTTCTCTGTGTCTTTCTGATTAATTACAATGACAGATATCTGGAGCTCAGATAAATTTATCAAATTTTAATGTCTAACATCTGCAGGTTGTGAATTCAGTTGTTATGAATCATGTTACCATCGGCGATGGCTGTTCGATCCAAAATTCAATTATTTGCAGCAATGTACAGCTCCAAGATCGCGTTGTACTAAAAGATTGTCAAGTAAGCATACTTTCTTTTGGATCTCTCTCCTTGCCTCTCTTCCCCTTCTGTCCCATGCAGCGGCTGGTATCTCATTATTATGTTAGTTTGCCTTCCAGGTTGGTGCAGGTTTTGTGGTTACTGCTGGTAGTGAGTGCAAAGGGGAGGCATTGGCTAAGAAAGAGAAATGAGCGAAAGGGAGTCCGTGGCCACGAAATGATAGTGGGAAAGTTTTAGTTTCTGTCTTGTGCTTCAATAGATTTTTTTGATTGGTGGCAATGAGCACAAAGTGAAATGGGAAAGATAATCTCCGAGTGTAGCTTTTCGTCCCCATCTGCCTTTTGATTTTATTGGTTCTCTCGTATCTAATCAAAGCATTTCCAATATATGTTGTCAATTTAGAGAATAGGTAGAGGACTAGCATCAGTTTTGTCAAATAGTTTCCTCGTATCTAAGTTATTATCTCAATGAGTTGTCAGGAGAAAGCCTTCTTGTATTCGCAATGATTGTTTTTTGTATTTGTAATACAAAAATCTAATATGGACTCTTCTGGTTTACACAATGGGGGTTTCGCTGCTTGATATGTTTATTATGTTTTGGAGTAATGCTATTTGGACACACAACATTGACACGCTTAGTGACACCCGCTGATGTGTCAATGTATCATTTGGTCTTCTTTTCTCCTCGTTTTCTGTTCAGCGAATGATACATTGACACATCAGCGGGTGTCAACTAAGTGTGTCAATGTTGTGTGTCCAAATAGCATTACTCTTATCTAAATTAGGTAAAATTGAATTATTATCTACCACAATAGTAAACTTTCTATTGAGTTTAAACCAAAAGCTCCTTTTTTTATTTTTAGCTCTAATTATTAAAACAAATGAAAAAAATGGAGTCCGGGTAGTTTTAGGAAAGACTTCAATGGGAATGCTTGTAGTGACTTCAATTCATGCTCAACGCTATTCATGTTCACTTTGATTATGGAGCACCTTCTGGTGTACGCACAAGGGGGGTGTTACACCAGGCAACAAAACATAAGAGTAATGCTATTTGGACACACAATAGAAAGTTTACTATTGTGGTAGATAATAATTCAATTTTACCTAATTTAGATAAGGTCAATGACTTAAATATAGCACCTAATTTTACAATAATGTAATTAAAAAACCTTAAAATTAGACACATTGTCACTCCTATATTTTAACAAATTCATTTAAAGTCAATCACATTATGTCACATGTCTAAATCGGCCATCGCATTAAAACCTCATCCTTGTCACTAGCTTGGTTGTATGTCAAGCTAATATCTCAACCGTCTCATGGTAGAGCAGATTGCATTTGAGGAGGTGAGAAGAATTTTGGGAAGTCTTCAGCTATTTGTTTATTATTTTGCTGGAATTCTCTCTCTCTTCATTTTCCCCATCCTCTTCCTCTTTGCACATAAACTGCTCTACACCTCTCTCTCTTTTCTTTGACACTTTCAGAAAATCCTATCATTCTCTCATCTTAAGAGTAGGTAAGAACTTCAATAGTTGATGTCACTCAAACACCTAATCACTCATTAAGTCATCCCTTCATAACTTGAGCACATGTGATTGGGTTGAAAGGAAGCAAGAAGGAGCTTTGGGTTTAATTTGCTATTTGGTGTTACTTGCTGCAGTTTTTAAACTTCTGAGTTAGGGTAATAATTTGTTATTATTTTGATTCTAATTTAGTAATACATTTTTTACCTTATATATATGTATTATACCTAGTTTTTATGATGATTGTGCTTTGTATGAAGTTTCTGAAAACCGTGGTGTTGGTTTGTGTTTTATGAGCACAAGTGCAATCTGGTTTTGATCAAAGAAAGTACTTCAAAGACTTATCTCTTTGAAGGGTTTTGAGCTATACATATATGTAATTGAGTGAACTTATGTCTTGGGAGGAAAAAGAGTTTTGGAGAAAGGGGTTTTCTGAACTATTGTGACCTTTAAAGTGTTTTAAAAAGGTTAGACCAAGGAAAGAAATTTTGGGATATGATTGTTACTATAGTGCTTGTGCATTCTATTTGCCTATTTGCTGTTTGAGCGTGTTATATGCTAAGTTTCATTGAGTTTTTATTTCAATTTTGCAATTTTGCAATTCATTCATTTAGGTGTTTTCTTATAAGTATGTTTTAATGTGATCAAAAGCCAACTCCAATCACCTAATATTAGCAAGTAATGACTGTTTGTTCAAATATCTCACGGGGAGAATATTCGCGTGAAGATCCTTCACCTTTTGAACTTCCTTATCTCTCTTCTTCGATTCCTATAAAATTAAACAGGAGTACCACACCTGGGGGGGTGTTGGCCAAAGGCCCTTCGATGCCTAAGTTAGTTCGATTGGATCTTTGAGAAATAATAGCCAAAAAAGGGTACGGAGTTTTCTCTCACGGGGAGAGCTGGGTGGCCGAAGTTGTGTGTGGTGCCACTTGGCCGTGTGCTAGAGACGAGAGTGGTGAAGCGGCGGCTAGGGATACTGTTGGCTAGGAGAGAGAGAGAGAGAGAGAGAGAGAGAGAGAGAGGAATTTAGAATTACCTTGTGCATTGAATGTGGCCATTTATTAGGGCTCTAGCCATCTAGGGTTTTTCAGAGAATATCATCCTATTTGGAAGGTAGATATTCTTTCCCCAGAATGTAGAGATTGAGTCAATTAAGGATTTGATTGGGATCAAATCACTAATTGATGATGATCTCTTCAAAATAGGATAATCCTAAATTGGTGATATTATCTTATAATTGGTGATTATATTTCCAAATAAAGATAATATCCCTATTTTTAGTATCAATTAATTGGCCAAATAAATAGGCGCAATTAATTGACCTAGAAAATATTCTTTTTCTCCATGTGGCACCTCATGATTGGAAGCCAAAATATTTGCTCCCACAAATGCCCCTCAGCTTTTGCATGGCACTTGTGAGGCATGTAGGAGATGAAAAATACTCTTCAGATTTTTCAACTGCATCTGTGCTTTCTTCTTTGAGTTGGACTCCTTTTGCAAATTGGGCTCCCAATTGGAGTAGGCTTTTGACTTTTCTTGGAGTTGGGCTCCCAATGGGAATAGGCTTGTGATTCCTCCTTGACCTAGGATATCCAACCTTTATAAATACAAGGCTTCTCTTCACTCTTCTTCAAATTGCAAACTTATCTTCACTACTTCCTAGCTTGAGAGAGATCTTGGAGAATTGTAGTGCTTGATAAAGAGACGAGTCGCCGTATACCCCTAGGTAAGTCGAATGTAATTTTTTCTTCTTCTTTTCTTTTTCGCAGTGAGGATTGGTCAAGTGGGCTCGGTCGGTTGTTGTCGTGATAGTTACGGCGGCTGCCAGGGCCTTCTTCCCGCCCTTTTTTTTTTCTTTCGCTTGCGGCGAGGCTGGTAGGCCTGGCAGCACGACCTACGACCTACGAGCGATGGGGAAGTGCTTGGGCTGCGTTGCGGCTCGGGCCTAGACTTGCGCAGAGGCTTGCTTCTTCTAGCGCAATTTGGGCTTCACATGCTTTTTCCTTCTTTTTTTTTCGCTGTGTTGCTCCGTGGGTTTGTCGTTGCGGCTCTGTGGCTCAGGCTTTCCACTTGAGCATCTCTGTGGCTTGCCTTGCGGCTTAGGTCGCAAGGCCAATCCACAAGTTCTTTTTTTCTCGTAATATCTGACATGTATTTTGACTTGCAAAAATTTCTTTTCGTCTTGCAATTGTCCAGCCATCATGTCTTCTGAGGACGGTAGCCGATCACCAAGCTCACAAGTACCTTTGTACCTATGGGGAGGTTCCAAAGTGCACAAGAAGAGATTTGTGGCTAATTTACATCGCATTACGTCTGAAGCTCAGTTCCATAAGTGGGGTGTCACCTATGCTTTTGCCATACCTAAGCTGGCAGAGTCTTCGACCGATGATGCGCCTTGTGTGGATGCGAATGATCTAGATGCTAGGATTATCACATTTCGTCCCTTCTATTTCTCATTGGGCTTCACATTCCTATTGTCAAAAAATTTCATGAAAGTGTTCTGCGCTATAGAGTGTGCTCCAAGTCAATGTACTCCAAACGTCTACCGAGTGATCATGTGCTTTGAGAATCTGAGCTGTTTCTTCAAGCTGGACCAGACGGTGCGAGAGTTCTTCAACTTCTTCGAAGTGAGGCACTACGAGAAGTATGCTCAAGTCTGTGTGTGCAAAGCCAAGCTGTTTGAAAGCTTCAGCTAAGGAGATCATGAATGGCATGAATGGCATGCTAATGTGCTAGAGGTTAATAAACAATGGGAAAGTGAGGTTGGCAATGGTCCACTTGTTCCCATCACCTACTACGATGGTAGGCCATACTTCTGTTGATCTGCTTCTTTTTCTATTTGAATTATTTGATGTGTGACTAATTGACTTCTGTCTTCTGCTTGTAGAGAATTATATCTACAAGAAATTGGATCTTAGGTCGGACATGGTTAAGGTTCGCTAGGCTCTGAACATCCCTGCGAGGTTTTACAAATGGCGTTGCCTATTGAGCGAGTATCGGAACTGAGCTAGTGGTCTGCCCCCTGCCCAGGATGTTGAGAGATGGAAGCATAATGGTCTAGATTCAGATGATCTGCCTACCAAACAGGAGCAGTGCTTGGCCAAGCCCCTTCGAAGAGGAAGGCCGACACCAAGTCCTCAAAAGAAGAAGCTGTAACTTTGCGGGCAAGGGATATGTCTCCGCTGAGAAAGAAGCCAAGACTTCCTTCTGTTGTGGTCAAATCTACTTCGAAAGAGGTCCCATCGGCTGAGAACACTCAAGTAAGGACTGCTCCTTAGTCATCTGCCAGGGTAAAGCACCTTGTTGGCGCGGATAGTAGAAAGATTAGTGGCATACGAAATGTTCGGGACATTCCGCTCAAATCTCCAACTGATAAGCTCAAAAACTGCAATCTACCCTGTAAAGAGGTCCGTTCTCGAACCAGTTCACCTACCGAAAGGCAAAGAGATGCTGATATTCCTCTCCGAAGTTCAAGTCGCTTGCATTGGTCAAGGGATGAGGATCGAACTGGGAGGATTGCTCGTCCGCCTAACCATTGCGATCCAGCTGTTGAGTGTTGAGCCACGAGCAATCAAATATGGAGCTGATTCGACGTCGATGATTCTTTTGGAGTAGAGGATAACGGCAACTAAGAAGGCTAAAGAGTTATATGGTCTGGTGAAAGGTTCTTTGGGAGTGTGAACGACTGATCCCAAAGCCAATAAGTCCAACCCTACAAGGGATGCTTGTGTGTCTAATCTACTCAAGATGAACTTCATGTCGAGCCCGTCTGCTTGTGTCAAGTTGGTTGATCATATCCATCAGGCTGGTGACCTTGGCACATTTGCAAGTCTTTCTTTGGAGAAGCAAAAGGAAGCAGTTGTTCATTTGCTTCAAAAAGGAATAGTTTTTTATGTTGAGGCCATCCAGAACTCGTCTGCTGTTGGCCCCTCTTCTACTCAGCTCAGTGAGTTGGAGAAGAAGAATGTTGATCTAACTGGCAAGCTCTCGGGTGAGTAGACCCATCATGAAAAGAGAATGTCTGAACTGAGGGAGAGTATATTTGAGTTGAAGAGTTCCCTTGCTAAAAATGATAATAAACTCAACTCTTTTGCTGTTGCCCTGCATAGTCGAAAAGAGGCCTACTTTCGTCTTGAGCGCAAGAATGCTGACATCTCTCATAGTTATGACAAACTTCTGACCAAGTTTGATGCGTACCATGAGGCTGCTAAACAATCCAAGTCAGAAGCTACCATCGACGCATACAAGCTAGGTTACTTGGACTGTAAAAGTGGGGCCGCTTCTTGCTATTCTATTAAAGATGAAGATGTCGAGGCGCTCTGCCTTGACTTGCTCCCTTCTCGAAGTGAGCAGATGATTGTGGATATGGAGGGAGCTGAAGAGTAGCCAGCTAACGAGACTGTAGCTGAGAAGGATGATGCCGATGAGCGAGGGCTAATGAGATAGTGGTAGATGCTGCGGAGCTAACAGTTAGAGCTGCTGAAGGCGTAGTGGATTAGGTGGATGCTAAAGAGGTCGCTGACTAGGGCTCTCCTGTTGGACTTTCGGAGTAGATGAAGACTCCTTTATCTTTTCAAGTACTTTTTTTGTAATCTGCTTTCTTGTTTGCAATAATTGGTCTTGTTTGATCATCTTCTTTCTGTTGAACTTGGTTGGTTGGTCACTTTACTATGGAAACTTCAGTTATTTCTTTGACTTCAATTTACATTGTGCCTTGTGAACTGCTTGAGTGTACAACTGATGTCTTGGTTGTGCATGTCCCTTAAGATGCTTGAATTTTTACCACCGCTTGCTTGAAGGGTGCTCTTATGCTACTTCTTTAAGATACTTTGACTGTCATGCCTCCTTTAGGAAATTGACAGGACGCTTATAAATAGCTCATTCTCATTGACACTTTTTTTTAATAATGAGAAACTGAACTTGCATTGATGTTTATATGATTACATCACTTTATTTGAAATGGAAATAACTAGATAAATAACCTGAATAGTTGTTTTTCTTTTTCAGAAGTGGACAGGGCTCAATCGTCTGCTAGGAAATGAATTCGTAGGAGGAAGCTTCAAGTGTAATATCTTTGGAGGTGGTAGGCATTCCATTGTCTTAAGAATCTCCTTCCTTTCCATGGTGTTAAGTGTATAGCTTCCACTGCCCCCAGACTCGTTGATCATGTAAAGGCCTTCCTAATTGGGTTTCATCTTCTTTGATCCTTGTCTTTGTTCAGTAATGAAAGTCTTTCTAAGTACAAGGTCGCCAGGTTGAAACTATTTCACCTTGGGTCTTTTGTCATGGTAAGACTTCAACTGCTGCTAGTAAGAGGCAACTCAAACAATGGCTATCTCGCGTTCTCCCTCGAGCAGGTCGAGGTTGAGTTTCATTTGTTCGGATTCTGACCAATACTGCCCACCTCAATGCTCATGGAGGGGACAGTGACGTGCGAAGGAATGACCGCCTCAGTTCCATAGGCTAAGGAAAATGGGGTTTCGTCTGTTGATCTCCTTTTGGTGGTTCGATAAGCCCATAGGACTCCAGGGAGCTCATCTACCCATTTTCCTTCGCCGCCTTCTAGTATCTTCTTTAGGTAATCCAAAATAATTTCGTTGGATGTATCGACTTGGCCATTGCCCTGCAGATACCTCAGGGTAGATAGTGTTGCTTGATGTCGTACTTTGCAAAGAAGGCGGTGATCAGCTTACCAATGAATTGTGACCCATTGTCGGTAACCAGCGACTGTGGGCAGCCAAACCGACATATAATATTTCTCCAGACAAATCGTTCCATGTCGGCTTCTTTAGTAGAGGATAGAGATTTGGCCTCAATCCATTTAGTAAAGTAGTCGGTGACGACAATCATCATGTCTTTCCTGGCATGTGCCAGTGGTATGAGGCCTACTAAGTTAATGGCCCATTGCATGAATGGCCACAGACTGTTATGTGGATGGTATACTTCTGCAGGCAGGCTAGGAATTGTCTTGTATTGTTGGCATCGATCACATCTTTTGACATACTCGATGGAGTCATGGCTCATGGTAGGCTAGAAATAGTCTATGCTTAGAGCCTTCTGGGCGAGTGAGTTTTCCCTAGAGTGGTTGCCACATTCACCGTCGTGGATTTTGCAGAGCACCTTAACTGTTTCAGAGTACTTTATGCACGTGAGATGAGGGTCAGAGTATGATTTGTGAATGAGCTTGTTGTCTTGCAAGTAATATCTTGCGGCCTTCTGTTGGACCTTCCCAGCCTTGGACTTATCCTTTGGCATATTTCCATTTCCCAAGTAGTCAATGATGGGGCCTTGCCAGTTGGGGTCCTCATTAATCTGCATTGAGTCTACTTGCTATATTTCTTCGATGCTTGGTCGATCAAGGTGTTCGATTGGGATAGAGCGTCTGAACTGGGTGTCCAATGCTAATCCTAGACTTGCCAATGCATCTGCATGAGTGTTTTCTTCCTGAGGAACTTGTTGGATAGTGAAAGTGGGGAATTCCTTCAAAAGCACTTGGACTTTGTCAAGGTACTGGATCATTCTTGGGTGTTTTGCCATGTACTCGCCTGAAGCTTGATTTGTGATCAGCTGGGAGTCTGAGTAGATGGCCAATTTCTTGATCGACAGTTCTTTTGCTAAGCGTAATCCAACAAGCAATACCTCGTATACTGTTTCATTGTCTGAAGCTGGAAAGCCCAATGTAATGGCTTGTTGCAACAAAGTTCCATCTGGGGTGATTATGACGACACCTGCTCCAGCTCCCCTATGATTTGATGCTCTGTCTATGCGCAATTGCCATATGTCTTTGGGCAGGTTTGGATCGGCTGAGGAGATATCATCTACTCTCGAATTTTCCTTATTTTTTGTGACCAGCTTCTCTTCTTCGGCTGTCAAAGTAAACTCTACAACAAAATATGCTAAAGCTTGGGCTTTTATAGCAGTCTTCGGCTTGTAGAGGCGGTCATACTGAGTGAGTTCGATAGCCCATTTCATGAGTCGCTGAGAAGCGTTGGGGCTGTGGAGGATCGATCTCAAAGGAAATTATGTCATGACGATTATTCGGTGAGCTTGGTAGTAGGTTATTAACTTTCTTACGAAAACTACAAGCGACAAAATGAGCCTCTCCATTTTCGAATAGTGAGTCTCTGTGTCGAGAAGGGCTTTTGATGTATAGAATACCGGATGTTGTGCCCCTAGCTCTTCTTGGATGAGAGCTGAGCTGATTGCAGAGTTGGCCACTGCTAGGTAGATGCACAAATCTTCGCTTGGTACTGGTTTTGAGAGCAGGGGAGGTGAAATGAGGTAAGTCTTCAAGTTTTGAAAAGCTACTTCGCACTCTTCGTCCCATTTGTCTCTTTGTCCTTTATTCAAGGCTTTAAAGAATGGCCTGCATTTGTCGGTAGAAGTTGCGTCTCTTCAATGATGGCAACTCGCTCGGGAGCAAAGTTGCGTCTCTTCTGTGCTACTCGTCTGCTAGTTGGGTTGACATGAAGGCGATAACAAATGATCTGTGGGTCGAGGCCCAGCATGTCAGATGGTGACCATGCGAACACGTCATTGTTGTTCTGGAGGAAGGTAGTTAGTTACACCTTCTCTTCTGGCTTAGGTGTGAACCGATCCGCCCTTTCCTTTCTGGCTTGTGTTGCTTCGATTCAGCTGCACCAAAATGGATTCAGCTGCATCCTCAACTTGTGATACTCGCAAGTGCACGAGCCGTTTGGTAGTATAGCATATGTAAGTGCGAGGTCGATCCCACGAGGATTGGTGATTGAATGATCCAATTCATTTTCCCTACACAAAACAGAAATGAAAAAGAAAATAAATAAAACAAGAAAAATGAAATAACTCAAGCAAATAAGTTCCCAAGTTCAATTAGATTAACGGATTGATTCTAGCTAAAGTATGATTAAGCCATGGTGTTTGGTCCTAACCTTGTGTTCCTAATTCCCTAATTTGATCATTTGTTGTCTAACCTAAAACTAAGCATTAGGAACCCATTAAGCATAGAAGAACAATTTAAACAACCAAGCATGTATCTAATCCCTGTTGTCGAATGTCCATACATACTCTTCCTATTCATAGTTCAATTCGAATTAAAGCATGGTGTCTACTCTTAATTCAAACCAAGATAGCTAACATGCAAGCCTAAATGGTGATCAATCATTCAAACTAGCATATTAACTTATAAGCATAATGAATAAGAACAAAAATCATAATTGAAACTTGGAAACTAATTAAACTTGAATACTTAAGAAAGAATGTACATTACAAATAAAAGTAAAGTAGAACTTGAAAAACTTAAGGAGAATTTCAGCACAAATATTTCATTACAACAATTGAAAACTAGAAAGGAAACTAAGAGAATTTGAGGGAGAGAAGGGAAGGGAGCTCTAGAGAAGTGTTTGAGAGCCCCCCCCCCTTGGGGTGTGATTTATGAAGCTTGAAGGCTTCTCTATTTATAGGGCTAAGAGGGAGGAACAACATGATGGATTCCCACACCATCCTTCATCTTTTGCTGCACCTTAAGCATCTTCACATGGGTTCAAAGGTGATCAGATGTGGCTGCCTTTGCTGCCAACCCATGTGGTTGCCTTTTGGTTGCCAACCCATGTGGTTGCCTTTTGGTTGCTGAAAAACGAGTTTTCTGAACCAGTCTTGGTGTAGGAAGGCCAGAGGTTTCAAAACGTATCCAATGGGGCTCAAATTTGGATATGTTGTACTAGACACCCATTGGAACAACTTCTATGAAGAAAGTATTTCCATCGGACCAGTAGAAGTGTGCGTTTTGGCCCTTGCAAGTTGGCTGCCGAACAGAGACTGGAATTGACTTCATTTCATTTCTTTGCTTTACATGCATGCACATGCTTTCTCTATAATAACTCCAGCATGTACCAACTTGCTCCTTTAGAATTTCATAGCTGGAATGCCTCCCCACTTCACTCATTATGTTGGATCCAAAGTCAGTTGCAGCATGGGTGAGGCACATGGCTTAAAGGAGGAGACAAGGCTCAAAGCTGGCAGCTGCAAATCCTCCTGAGCAGGGTTCAATGTTGGATGGGCTAAGGACTCCAGATATGTTCAATTGGGCTGAAATTTGGATATGTTATACTAGACACCCAATTGAACAACTGCTATGAAGAATGTCTCCTCATCCGAATTGTGCAGATTGCTGAAATGAGACCTGCAAGGTGACTTACGAAACTGGACTGACAAGAAGTGTGGCCCAACTTTGGTTTTGTCTTTAAGCTCTTGCTCTTATCCCAATCAGCCCTTAACATGCATGGATTGCATCAAATGTGATCTCTTGCTATCTTAACCTACAAAACACACAAATAGAGGTAAGTGACTCAAAATAAAGAGAAACTAAGCAAAATCACTAAGTAAAGAAGGCAAGCAAGTGTATGAAATTATGGACTTATCAAAACAGAAAATGGATTAAAAGCACAAGTTTAACTCAATAACATAACCAAATCATAAGCTAGAAGGGTACAAAATGATATACAATTATGAACCAATCAAATACCCCCAAACCTAGATTTTGCTAGTCCTCGAGCAAAACAAAAGGAAAACAAAGATAAAAACAAAACAAGAAGTTAAGTAAACCACTTCCGCAGGTAACTCGATTGCATTGAGCATATGCAACAAGCCTTTAAACCTCTAGGCATCCCTAGTAGGAGGAGTTGTGTCTCCTGAGAGTTTAACAGAAACGATACCCACAAACGTTTTACTAACTCTACAAAACAAAGTGGTTAGAAAACTTATTAGATTTGTTAGTCTTTAAGCAAAATAAAAGAAACACAAAAACCAAAATAAAAATAATTACAAAACCAAAACAAAAATAAAAATAAAAATAAATAAATAAAAACTCAAAACAATCATTCCGAACATTTTCTGAAAAGAAATGACTCATGCACATGACTCAAAAGTTAAAACTCAATTTTAGACATTATTTACAAGGCGGCAAAGTTCAAAACACAACATGCTCAAAGTGTAGTAGTGTGATAGCCAAATGCAACAAATTCCCCAATCTTAGCTTTCACACAATTTCACAAATCATACCAAGCACAAATGCAACTTCAAATCTCACCAAAGTTATCCTCTCACAAATGAATCACTCAGAAGAGGGCTACAATGCAACACTCAGTTATAAACATGATATTAGAGTTAAATCATAAAGGACTTAACTCAAAATAGGAAGATGAAGAACTTGCATTAATATGATCTCAAGAAGGATGCCAAACACTTAAAAGTAAGAAAATGCATGCAATTCAACCATATGACATTTAAGATCAATTTAGGTCTTTAAAATAGGTTGTAATGGGGCCAAGGGTGTAAGGTGAGTAAGAAATGAAAGGTATGGATAATACAAAGTCCAAGGAACTCAAAATGTAAGAGCATAAAATAATAGTTTACAAGACTTCGAATCATCACGATTAGATTTTTTCTTTTACATGATCAAAACTCCTTATACCTTCATTTACATTGGTTTACACTCCTTTCCAAACACCAATTATTTTTGAAGGCCCAAAAATGAATTTTCAATTAACCACCACTTAATCACAACAATTTTTTTTTTCTTTTCTTTCACCAATTGTGTGAATTTTTCTTCTTTTTTTTTTTTTTTTTTTTTTTTTTTTTTTTACTTTATGTAATATCCCTTCCCAAACTTAGCATGAAAAACACATCCGAATTAGAGCTCATGAGTTCCTTAGAAAGGTAAATATTTGTTTTTCGGGCTAAGGTGAGGAAATATAATTGGTAAAATGAAAGAAAAGGTTTACATGTAGGCTCAAAATGGTTAACAATGGAAAATCATGCTTAAGCATGCATAAGGTTAGCTTGAAAGGCACAAACAATCCAAAGAGGGCCTTAATATCATTTCTTAAATGTCATGAAATCAAATTGCAAAACAATGAATGACTTTTAAGTGTTCAACCAAATCAATGAATAATGAGATCAAACAACAACTTTGATGACAAGAAAATAAGAGTATGTGTATAACACTCATGAAATGAAGAACAAGGCTCAAAAGCTCACATTATATGGTTATATAAGTCTAATTTATGCTTGATACAATTCTTTGGGTCATGCAAATCCTTTAATTGGAAAATTATGAAACAAATGGCAAGTGCAAAGAAGGTTTTGAACATATCATGCTAGAACGATGCCAAATTAATTAATTAATTATTTTTTTTTTTACAATAAAAAATAATAATAATAAATAAATAAAATTCAATTTTCATTTAAGTCATGCAAACATTTATCACAATCTCATCAAATGTGTTCGGAAAGTGAAATAAAATCAAAATAAAACAAGACTCAAAATAAAAAAATAAAATAAAAGCAAGACTTAAACAAAATAAAATAAAAATAAAAACAAGCAAATAAAAAAAATTAAATTAAGGAAAAACCAAATTTACATGTTAAACTCCAATACCCCCAAACCTAGAAATGAACATTGTCCTCAATGTTTAAAATTTAGGCACAAGCAATGTCAAAAATAACAAATGAAGGTATTAAAGCAATAAAAAATCACAAAACACACAAGAGTTAAAATAAAAAAAACAAAATAATTACAAAATAAAAATTACAAAACAAACAAACAAAAGAAACGAAACAGTAAAACACTCGAAACAGAAAGCCCTAAACAAACAGTCTTACGCAAACCAAAACCCAAACGATTCAAAGCTCAACCCAAAAGAAAGTTAGCCCACTTTGAAACCTAAACAACGGTGAAAACCCGACCCACAAAGAAATCCGAAGCCCACACAATTTTTTTATTTTATTTTTTTATTTTTAAGAAGAAACGTGAATTGGGAGCGCAAAGGCGGGATTTCTGAAAAGAGAAAATGTGGTCCCTAATGCCTCGGTTCCTGGGAAGTCACGGGCAAAAGAGGTGAGGGACGTGTCGGCGCGCAGAGGCCGCTTTCACATCCCCCAAGCTAGAATTATTGGCCTCTTGGGTGAAGCGGGATGACTTTTTCACTTGAAGGTGGTGAAAGGTGAAAATGTAATTAAGGGGGGTTGGGAAACGGGTGCGGCGACAAATAGAGATAAGCCGTAAGGGCCGCACATAACCCAGAACCGCAGCGGCTAGGGTTTAGCAGACTAAGTCTATAAAAAGGTAAAAAGAACGGGTGAAAAACACAAACTCAGAAACACACAAAACAGAAAAGAAAGAAGAACAAAGAGTGAGAAATCAAATGGCCTCTAACTACCCATTTTCGTTGGATCTCAACCTAGCTCCACCGACTCAGACACGAGGCCAAGCAGCGGCACCAGTATGGATGCCCTACTTTGCTTCCGCACGGGGGCCTGTGACAGTAACTGACTCAATACTCCTGGACAACGATGTTGCCATTGGAGTGGCTAGAAATTTAGTGACTCCTAAAGATATACGTGTGCTGGGGACAAGGGATGACAACCGGGTCGTGAGCGATGCCCTGGCACTGAGCGTGCAGAGTACGGCAACAGTCGCAAGTTTGGGTCATCGCCTACTTGCGAAGTCCCATGAGGTAGAGGTGCTAAAAGGTCAGTTGGCGGCGGAGCGAAGTATGGTTGAAGAGTGTCAGAGTGCCATAAAAAGCTTAAAAAGGGAGAGGGCAAGGATAGTGGAGGTGAATCGACACCAGCTAGAAGTATTGCGGGACGAGAATAAAAACCTATCAAAAATGGTAGAGTTGTACTCTCGCGACATGCGAAAACAGCTGGAGGACCTAGACCGACCGGGTAAACGCAAACAAGCAGATCGCGAGAGTAGTTACGCTCAAGCTAAGATTGCGATCTTTGGGAGCTCAAGTGATGAGCCCCAAGAAGCTGTGCGTGAAGCCCTGGAAGAGGACAGCCAGAGGGCCAAACTCAAAGCTCCAATGGTCGAGACACCGAGCACTGTGAAGAAATGATTTCCTACTGCATTATTGTTGTTTTTATTTTATTTTCGTTGTTTTTGTTTTTGGTTATTTTGTTTCGGAAATAAAATAGTAAAGTTGCAGAAGGAAAAAGAAAACGGAAAAGAAAGCGCAGTTCCCTAACTAAAATAAAATAAAGATGATAGCCGAAAGGAAAAAGCAGAAACACAAAGCTCTAGAAAATGAAAGTAACGGGCAAAAACATAAAACACCAGAAAACACGGAAAAAAGAAAAGTAAAGTGAAAGTTAATGTGCTCCCCCTTGAAGCGATTAGGTCGAGCATGCCCGGGAAATCCGAAATGGTGTTGGCTCTCTCTCATCAGCATATGTCTATTTAAACCACACCTCTGCAAGCGGATGATACCCAGCATTTCTTCCTGCAAACTCAAGGAAAAACATCAAAAAATTCAGAAGCAAAACAAATGGCATCCTCATGTACTCACCTTGATGATCTAAACCTTGAGCTCTCACTTGCACCACCGAATGCCCAGACAAGGGCTTCTCCAACTCCTGTCTTCCCAAACTCCACATATCATCACGGCACGGCCTCAAACTTTGCTGAGGCAATACCGAACTTTGCTGAGGCAAGGCCGAACAGAGCAGTGCTGCTGGGAGGCATGATTGGCAGCAAGCTCACACCGGCAGATCATTGGCATATAGCACACAGGTCTGACAAGGTGGCAGTGGATGAGTCCCACACTTATACCGCGCTCCAAGCGGTCTCGGCCACAAATCTGGGCTTGCGCCTACTGGCGAGGACACGGGAGTGTACAGCTCTGAGCGAGGAGGTGGCTGCCCTGAAGGCTATGGTGGCGGACTTGCAGAAGCGGCTCTATTGTGCCACTCAGCATGTGGAAGCACTGCAGAGGAAAAATGATGACCATGTAGAGCTGCTGCAGATTCTACAAGTGCGAGACAATAGAGGCAAGCCATGATGAAGATGAAGATGAATATGAAGAAGAAGAAGATGAAGAAGAAGTTTTTTTTTTTTTTGTTTTTTTTTTTTTTTGTTTTTTTTGTTTTTAAGCAGCGTTTTGAAATAAAATAAAACTATGTTTTAACACTCAGAAATAAACTAACTAACCATACCACGTAAATAAATACATAAACTAACTTAACAAAACAAAAACAAAAACAAAGCAGAAAAGAAAACAAAGAAAACACAAATAAAAAAAACTTAATTTGAAAACACACGAATATACAAGCAACTTACGGATGACCAGTTAAGGGCCTCAGAAAACACAGCCAGGGGATCCGGGAAGGTTGGAGGGGTCACAATGGTCCCGCTTAAAACCCAAACTTCTTAGACACCGAAGGTGTCGCCTAAAGAACTCCTAGACACTGTATTGACAGAAGTGCTCACTGGGGTTACCATAAGTCAGCTCATATCAAAAAATCTTTTTTAAATTTTTAAGATAAAAAAACAAAAACAAATTAAGATAAAATGAAACAACAAACCATAAATGAAAATGAACTAAGTACTCTAAACAAACTCAAACAAACTCAATAAATTGTTGTACTAAAAGAAACAAACCAAGAAACCAAAGAAAAACACAAACAGCACTTTCTATCACCTATTTATCACCCTTTGGACAGATTCGTTTCTATGTTTTTCAGCTTCGACCTCTGTTCAGTTTTTAGGCTATAACTTTCCAACCATAAGTCCAAATTTTACGTTCTTTATATGGTTGGATTCAGCACAGAAAAACAAAGAACCCAACGCGGACCAAAAGGCAAAAACAATAACAGACATAAACAGAATTCAAAGAAGAGAAAGGATTGAAATGCTTCCCCTTGAAGCAATTAGGTCGAGCATGGATGCACTTGGAGGTCGACTTCTCCCACTGCTCCACACTTCCCATTCTTATGATTGAGGTTGCCATCTCTCTCCATTTTTATTAAGCTATCATAAATTGCTAAAACCAACACACAAACTTGAAATGGAATTAAAAGGATTAGGAATGAACAATAGAGAACTAAGTAGACTTTAAACATTATAAATAAATAAAAAGTAGGAAAATCAAATAGAATCAAACAATGTTACCGATCCCCGGCAACGGCGCCAAAAACTTGTTGCTTCGATTCAGCTGCACCAAAATGGATTCAGCTGCATCCTCAACTTGTGATACTCGCAAGTGCACGAGCCGTTTGGTAGTATAGCATATGTAAGTGCGAGGTCGATCCCACGAGGATTGATGATTGAATGATCTAATTCATTTTCCCTACATAAAACAGAAATGAAAAAGAAAATAAATAAAACAAGAAAAATGAAATAACTCAAGCAAATAAGTTCCCAAGTTCAATTAGATTAACGGATTGATTCTAGCTAAAGTATGATTAAGCCATGGTGTTTGGTCCTAACCTTGTGTTCCTAATTCCCTAATTTGATCATTTGTTGTCTAACCTAAAACTAAGCATTAGGAACCCATTAAGCATAGAAGAACAATTTAAACAACCAAGCATGTATCTAATCCCTGTTGTCGAATGTCCATACATACTCTTCCTATTCATAGTTCAATTCGAATTAAAGCATGGTGTCTACTCTTAATTCAAACCAAGATAGCTAACATGCAAGCCTAAATGGTGATCAATCATTCAAACTAGCATATTAACTTATAAGCATAATGAATAAGAACAAAAATCATAATTGAAACTTGGAAACTAATTAAACTTGAATACTTAAGAAAGAATGTACATTACAAATAAAAGTAAAGTAGAACTTGAAAAACTTAAGGAGAATTTCAGCACAAATATTTCATTACAACAATTGAAAACTAGAAAGGAAACTAAGAGAATTTGAGGGAGAGAAGGGAAGGGAGCTCTAGAGAAGTGTTTGAGAGCCCCCCCCCTTGGGGTGTGATTTATGAAGCTTGAAGGCTTCTCTATTTATAGGGCTAAGAGGGAGGAACAACATGATGGATTCCCACACCATCCTTCATCTTTTGCTACACCTTAAGCATCTTCACATGGGTTCAAAGGTGATCAGATGTGGCTGCCTTTGCTGCCAACCCATGTGGTTGCCTTTTGGTTGCCAACCCATGTGGTTGCCTTTTGGTTGCTGAAAAACGAGTTTTCTGAACCAGTCTTGGTGTAGGAAGGCCAGAGGTTTCAAAACGTATCCAATGGGGCTCAAATTTGGATATGTTGTACTAGACACCCATTGGAACAACTTCTATGAAGAAAGTATTTCCATCGGACCAGTAGAAGTGTGCGTTTTGGCCCTTGCAAGTTGGCTGCCGAACAGAGACTGGAATTGACTTCATTTCATTTCTTTGCTTTACATGCATGCACATGCTTTCTCTATAATAACTCCAGCATGTACCAACTTGCTCCTTTAGAATTTCATAGCTGGAATGCCTCCCCACTTCACTCATTATGTTGGATCCAAAGTCAGTTGCAGCATGGGTGAGGCACATGGCTTAAAGGAGGAGACAAGGCTCAAAGCTGGCAGCTGCAAATCCTCCTGAGCAGGGTTCAATGTTGGATGGGCTAAGGACTCCAGATATGTTCAATTGGGCTGAAATTTGGATATGTTATACTAGACACCCAATTGAACAACTGCTATGAAGAATGTCTCCTCATCCGAATTGTGCAGATTGCTGAAATGAGACCTGCAAGGTGACTTACGAAACTGGACTGACAAGAAGTGTGGCCCAACTTTGGTTTTGTCTTTAAGCTCTTGCTCTTATCCCAATCAGCCCTTAACATGCATGGATTGCATCAAATGTGATCTCTTGCTATCTTAACCTACAAAACACACAAATAGAGGTAAGTGACTCAAAATAAAGAGAAACTAAGCAAAATCACTAAGTAAAGAAGGCAAGCAAGTGTATGAAATTATGGACTTATCAAAACAGAAAATGGATTAAAAGCACAAGTTTAACTCAATAACATAACCAAATCATAAGCTAGAAGGGTACAAAATGATATACAATTATGAACCAATCAGCTTGTCAGGATCAAGAGGTACTAGCTCAACATTCTCTTCAAGCTTCCATCCTTCTTCAGGAGAGGCTTCCGGATGGATTTCCTCGGCTTGGTTCTAACTCTTTTATTGCTATTTGGGAGTAGCTATTCCCTCTTTTTTTTTTCTTATTCATTATGCTTATAAGTTAATATGCTTGTTTGAATGATTGATCACCATTAAAACTTGTATGTTAGCTATCTTGGTTTGAATTAAGAGTAGACACCATATGTTTTAATTCGAAATGAAGTATGAATAGGAAGAGTATGTATGGACATTTGACAACAGGGATTAGATACATGCTTGGTTGTTTAAAACATTCTTCTATGCTTAATGGATCTCTAATGCTTAATTTAGGTTCGACAACAGATGATCAAATTAGGGAATTAGGAATACAAGGTTAGGACCAGACACCATGGCTTAATCATATTTTAGCTAGAATCAATCCGTGAATCTGAATTGAACTTGTTAACTGATTTGCTTGAGTTAGTTATTTTTGTCTTTTATTTACGTGTTTACTTTCGTCGTTTAAGTTTAGTTTCTATTTTCTTTACCTAATCAAAACACCCAATTTCTATTTTGTACAGGGAATCGAATTAAATCAATCTATCATCAATCATCGTGGGATCGACCTTGCACTTACACATGCTATACTACCTAACGGCTCGTGCACTCACTACTACAAAAAGGGCAAAAGACGACCAGAAAAAGACGACGGCAGAACAAAAAACCGTCGTTGTTTTTAAAAAGACGACGGTAACAAAAAACCGTCGTGGATAAGTGACTTAAACAACTAAAAAATGGAGATACTGTTGAGAATTTTTTTATAACGACGCACACAAATAAAAAAGCGTCGTCTTATTAAAAAGCTTTTCTTCAGAGTTAAAATATGACCAAAAAACAACGACAGCAGGTATGACAAGCGTCGTCTTTTAAAAATCAAGTGTCCTTTTTTTGGTAAAGACATGGTTGTTTTGAAAGAACTGTCGTCTATTATAAGTAAAGACGACGGTTTTTTTTATAAAAAGGGTCGTCTATTATTAAGTAAAGACGACCCTTTTTTTATAAAAAGGGTCGTCTATTATACGTAAAGATGACGGTTTTTTTATAAAAGGGTCGTCTATTATAAGTAAAGACGACGGTTATTGTATAAAAGGGTCGTTTATTATATGTAAAGACGACGGTGTTTTTATAAAAAGGGTCGTCTATTATTAAGTAAAGACGACGGCTTTTTTTATAAAAAGGGTCGTGTATTATGAAGTAAAGACGACCCTTTTTATATAAAAAGGGTCGTCTATTATGAAGTAAAGATGACGGTTTTTTTTTAAAAAGGGTCGTCTATTATGAAGTAAAGATGACGGTTTTTTAAAAAAAGGGTCGTCTATTATATGAAAAGATGACGGTTTGTTTTTAAAAAGGGTCGTCTATTGTGAAGTAAAGATGACGGTTTTTTAAAAACAAGATTTAACGGTTATTTCAACTCTGATTTTGATGATTTTTTACAGCTACACTCCTTGACCCTATATGAATACAATGACTGCATTCGATCGCCAATTTAAAATATTTACACTAGTGGATACCACAAAATCTTATGTTATATTTAATGAAAGTATAAATAAACTCTTAATTGTTAGTGAATATATTGTTTTGATGGCATACGCATTCTACGAAACTAGTTTCAACGATCCAACCGTCAAATTTGTTTATTTACACTTCGAGATCATATACGCCAAAAATCGGAAAAAAAAAATAAATCAGAGATCAAGTAACGGGACAAAACATTTCGACGGTTATAAACGAAAAATCAAGATTTAACGGTTATTTCAACTCTGATTTTGATGATTTTTTATAGCTACACTCCTTGACCCTATATGAATACAATGACTGCATTCGATCGTCAATTTAAAATATTTACACTAGTGGATACCACCAAATCTTATGTTATATTTAATAAAAGTATAAATAAACTCTTAATTGTTAGTGAATATATTGTTTTGATGGCATACGCATTCTACGAAACTAGTTTCAACGATCCAACCGACAAATTTGTTTGTTTACACTTCGAGATCATATAAGCCAAAAATCGGAAAAAATAAACATTCAGAGATTAAGTAATAGGACAAAACTTTTCGACAGTTATAAACGAAAAATCACGATTTAACGGTTATTTCAACTCTGATTTTGATGATTTTTTACAGCTACACTCCTTGACCCTATATGAATACAATGACTGCATTCGATCTTCAATTTAAAATATTTACACTAGTGGATACCACAAAATCTTATGTTATATTTAATGAAAGTATAAATAATCTCTTAATTGTTAGTGAATATATTGTTTTGATGGCATACACATTCTACGAAACTAGTTTCAATGATCCAACCGTCAAACTTGTTTGTTTACACATCGAGATCATATACGCCAAAAATCGGAAAAAAAATTAAATCAAAGATCAAGTAACGTGACAAAACATTTCGACGGTTATAAACGAAAAATCAAGATTTAACGGTTATTTCAACTCTGATTTTGATGATTTTTTACAGCTACACTCCTTGACCCTATATGAATACAATGACTGCATTCGATCATCAATTTAAAATATTTACACTAGTGGATACCACAAAATCTTATGTTATATTTAATGAAAGTATAAATAAACTCTTAATTGTTAGTGAATATATTGTTTTGATGGCATACGCATTCTACGAAACTAATTTCAACGATCCAACCGTCACACTTGTTTGTTTACACATCGAGATCATATACGCCAAAAATCGGAAAAATAAATAAATCAGAGATTAAGTAACGGGATAAAACATTTCGACGGTTATAAATGAAAAATCAAGATTTAACGGTTATTTTAACTCCGATTTTGATGATTTTTTACAGCTACACTCCTTGACCCTATATGAATACAATGACTCAATTTGATCTTCAATTTAAAATATTTACACTAGTGGATACCACAAAATCTTATGTTGTATTTAATGAAAGTATAAATAAAAAAGGGTCGTCTATTGTGAAGTAAAGATGACGGTTTTTTTTTAAAAAGGGTCGTCAATTATGAAGTAAAGATGACGCTTTTAAAAAAAAAGGGTCGTCTATTGTGAAGTAAAGATGACGGTTTTTTTAAAAAAGGGTCGTCTATTATGAAGTAAAGACGACCCTTTTTATATAAAAAGGGTCGTCTATTATATGTAAAGACGACTCTTTTTATATGAAAATGGTCGTCTATTATGAAGTAAAGACGACCCTTGTTATATAAAAAGGGTCGTTTATTATGAAGTAAAGACGACTCTTTTTATATAAAAAGGGTCGTCTATTATATGTTAAGATGACTGTTTTTTTTTTAAAAGCGTCGTCTTTTAAAACATGCTAAAAAATGGCCGCTTAAGTGAATTCGCGCTCGACAAATTTTCAAATTTTCACCCGTCTTTGAAAACCTTATCTCTCATTAACAAGCGTCGTCTTTTAAAACACGCTAAAAAAAGGCTACTTAAGTGAATTCGCGCTCGACAAATTTTCAGATTTTCCCCCGTCTTTGAAAACCTTATCTCTCCCTCCTTGAAACCCTCCTGCACTCTCTAAAACACCCTCATGAAACTCTCTACAAAATCATCAAAAAATCGATATCAATGAAGGAGTTGAGAGATTGAGGTCTTCGCAGATCCATAAGATGTAGAGGGAGGTTCTGTATTTGAGAATCAAAGCTGGTTGAAAGGTTTGATTTGAAAGATCTCGACCTTCACTTTCTTCAAAGAAGATCTCGCTCTCAGGCACTCAACTCGCTCATCAAACTCAGCGACTCGATCTAGAAAGACTTATGGAAATCGGTATATATATATATGTTTGTTCATGTATTGTGCTAATTTCGTGGGATTTAAGTGAGTTTCTCATTTGGGTTTTTTATAAATATGCACAGCCGTCCCACAAGGCCTTCGTAATCAAGAAGAAGCTGACGAAGAAGATGAGGCAAAACATACCCATCCCTCACTAGATCCGTTTGTTTTTGGACCGACAACATCATCAGGTCCAAAATACTTTTTGTTTTTGTTGTTTACTTTAATTATTTTGGAATTACATTGTTAATTTTCTGAATCTCTGATTTTTCATTTGTTATGGTGCCACCACAAGAACAGGTACTTTGCCAATTATGCCAATTGTGTTCTGCTGTCATTCTAGAGTTGCATAGATCTTTTTGCTAAGGTTAGGTTACTGCTAAACAAGTTTATGTTTAAGAGTATTGGGGTCTCTTTCGTGCAGGTCTTTCCTTTTCCGACACCAACAACTTGGAAAATGTGCAAGAAGGCAGAGCTAAGTCAACCCAAGAACAAATTGATGAAGTTAAAATCAAATTAGTAGAATTTGTGAGCTCCGTTATTTCTAATTATAGGTAGGAAGTATTTATGTAATAGAATAAAGATTGGTTGACTATGTAATAACTATTGACTCTTCAAAAAACTAAAGATAATAAAACGATGGTTTTATTGGAAAAACCGTCATCTGTATATATTATCAATGACCTCTTTTAACACCATAACGTCATTTTATATACAATCAACGACGGTTTTACTACAAAATCGTTGTCTTAGAGTTAATAGACGACAATATTTCAAGAAATCGTCGTCTTCACATTTAATAGATGATGGCTTTTTAACAAAACCGACGTCTTTTGATATAATAAAACATAGTTCTTTACTTAATAATAGACGACTCTTTTTATAAAAAAAAACCGTCGTCTTTACATATAATAGACGACCCTTTTTATATGAAAAGGGTCATCTTTAATTCATAATAGACGACCATTTTCATATAAAAAGGGTCGTCTTTACTTCATAATAGACGACCCTTTTTATAAAAAAAACCGTCGTCTTTACTTAATAATAGACGACCCTTTTTATAAAAAAACCGTCGTCTTTACATATAATAGACGACCCTTTTATATAAAAAGGGTCGTCTTTACTTATAATAGACGACCATTTTAATATAAAAAGGGTCGTCTTTACTTCATAATAGACGACGGTTTTGAGTAAAAGCGTCGTCTATTTACATATAATAGACGACGGTTTTGAGTAAAAGCGTCGTCTTTACAAATAATAGACGACGGGGATTTACCGTCGTGGTTTTATGCATCAAAAGATGTCGCTCAATTTCACGACGGTTGAAAAACCGAATACACGACGTTGGATTACCATCGTCTATTTCGATTTTTGTAGTAGTGACTTGTGAGTATCTCAAGTTGAGGCTGTAGCTGAATCGATTTTGGTGTAGCTGAACCGATAACAACAGTCCACATGGTAGTGATGGATGACATGGCGATAATGAGATGGTGGCTCACATTCCTATATGGGTGAAATGGAAATTCTGCATTTTTAAGAAGCCAAACAATCTCCCATTAGAGGAGTTCTCTCTTGACTTTCCCTTCTTGCATTTTCTATTCATTTTGTGCCACATGTATTACACTTACAAATAAATCTATATATTTAATGTTGAAATTGCGTGGCTAGACCACCCAATAGCCTAGAGGGGGGTGAATAGGCTTTTATCATATTTTAAGTCCAATTTTAATATTCCCAAATTAAAACTTAATCCAATTAAATCCAATTCTAAAAACAATCAAATAAACAAGCAATAAAGTACGCAACGAATTTTAACGTGGAAAAATCCCTAAACGAGATTAAAAAACCACGAGCACTTTGCCAATTAGAAAACAATTTACTAAAAATAACAAGAAGTACATAAAAGACTCTACTCGACTCGACTCAACATACTTGACTCTTCTATAAGGTAGCCGAACCTCACGCCTCTTGCAACTTCTCCAATCTTGAGAATTGATTCTCGTTCATCTTCTCAAGTGCGGCACAAACTCCCCTCGTTCATCAATCACCTTGAGGCACAAACCAACCAAGACTTGTCTTCTTGGCTCAACATGCAAGGCACAAGTCACCGACTCAAAGATGTATGTATGAATGAAGATTATAATTCAAGTAGATTCAACAAGGAACGATCTACTTGAACTATACATATATGCACGATGAACTCTCTCAAGAAAAAGATTTTAAACCCTAGGAGTTCATATATGAAAAATCAACTCACTCAAGAAACGACGTTTGAAGCACAAAGATATTGTATGTGAGTTGTGTCTTTTTACTATTACGAAAACCAAGTATTTATAGACTTAAAACTTGTTTTAGAATCAAACTAGGAAGATGTAAAAAGACCCAATAGGATTAGGAACAAAATTCCTAAAACAAAACATGTGTAGAAATTCTAGGAAACTCATACCAACAAAAGGAAAGAGTCCCTAAAAGATTAGGAAGAAAAAAACAATTTAAAACTCTCCAAAACAGAAAAAGATAGTGTGCACCTTTTCCAAAAATGCAAATTGTGCCCCAAAACTTTTGTACAAGAAACCTAACATCTTGATGAACATGCTATTAAAATTGCATGCAATTCTAAGCACTTTAAGGCACTCTGCTCATCACGTCAAGTTGACTGATGAGTAAATAAAACGTCTAACCACCTATGAATGCATGCGTTGTCTCTAAGTCAAACTTACCTTTCCTAATCATGAGTTGAGACAACCTTGTGCTTTAGAGCCATGGGCGGAACCATTATGTGGGCTCTGATGGGTTGTAGCCTAGTGATGTTTTTGGTGGGGAAAAAAAATCAAACCTATATAAGCCAGTATCTTAACCTAAAAATAAATAAAAATACACAATTTCATACATTGGCAACACCAATACGCATCATTAGAGCTTTTTCACATTTGCATATAGTGTCAAAGACTGTCCCAACACCAATAACCCACAATAAGGTTAAAGTCCTTAGCTCTAACTCTCCAATTTTATTTTATTTTCATGGATTTTTCTCTAAAAAAGAACCATTTTTCTTAATGAAATTCTTCCTTTCGCGAATAATATGGCTCTAATTCCATTTTTTTTCTTGTGTTTATAACTAGTATGGTTTATACTAATGTGTACTTTCATTTATATAAAGTCTATAGAAATTGTAAATACAAAAAAAATATCATTGGATTTTAAGCTAATAACTTTAGCTAGCCCACCCACTATTAAATTCCAGGTTCCGCCCTTGTTTAGAGCTTCAAAACCATTGTTCCTCTTCATCACTTCCAATCAAATCTTCATCACTTGAACCTTACTCGACCTATCCTAAATATTACATAACATGATTTTGGGCTAATAACATGCCAACACATAAATCTTGCCTTAACAAATGTCAAACACTAATATTTTTCTTTTAAAGTTAATACATAATTTTTAATACATGACACATTTACTTACAAGGAATGAGGGATGTCATGAATTAGGAAAGTTAAGAATTTGGGAATAAGAAATTGGAATCGGATCAACTACTCTCCCTAGTTTATCTGACTCCCCATTTTGAGGGTATTTGATTACAGATTTTACCATGGAACTTCCATAAAAAAAACCCCCCAAACTATAGGGTCATTTTCAAATTCATACATATGTTGTAAGACATGTACAACTCCATACTCAAACTCCTGGAAAACCTACAAATTACCCCCACCGTTACACAAACCGTTAATAAGTTCGTTAAATGCTGATGTGTCAAACATGGGCCCCATTTTTTAATGACATGGACTTCCAGGTGGACAAACAAATAATAAAAAATTATTTTAAATCATTAAAATAATTTTTTATTCCTTATGTATAAGTATCGCAGGGGCCTTGTGCAGTAAACCCCTTACGGGCGGTCGTCCGTTGTCATAAAGTAGTCCCTGTGAAGCTTTCGAGAAGAGGGGTAGTCTTGTGTGTAAGCATAGAATCAACGTCCTTAAGGATGAGCTGTACAAGAAACCGTTCTTGTGAAGGACCAAGGAAATGAGCAAGCAACGATGGATTATACTCGAAAACTATATGAACTTAATGCAACGCTTGACGCAGGAGTCTCTTATGAGATGGAAATCTCGGGTCCTGTGGTTGAAAAAAAACACATGAGAATAATGAATTGGGATGATTCTAATACGCCTACCAGATCTCGAGTCTCTGCATTTAGAGAGTACGCATTTACCCGCATTTCATAAAATCTCAAGCATTCAAATCATCTAACGACTTAAAGCAAGCCAAGTCAGCTAAATATGTTTTTGCCTTTATTAATGATAACGACATTCGTTACTCCTTGTTTTCTCCTCAGAACCAACTTCATTGTCATTCTCAATCTTCTCCCTTTCTTTTTTTGATGAGTAATCAAAAATTCTCAAACCGATCCTGTGAAACACTAACCCATTTCAAATTACCAATCTTGCTCTCAACCGACTTTGTAATTTACACAAACATAAGGCCACTTCCATAATACCAATTTTATAATAATCTTGCTGATCTCAAATTGGAGGATCCATTATGGGATAGGGTTAGGGGATCTACCATCATACAAAAAAGAAGATATGAGTGAAATTAAAATAAATAAATAAATTCTTTTTTATAATGAAATGAAATTGGGGATATGGAGGAGGATGGAAATATTGGGCGATGGCCATTGAAACTTATGACAAGCAGTCATGAGGAGGATGAACATAAATAGGAATTAGATGGCTTGAAAGGAGGAAATTGGGTAAGTGTTGGAACTTGGAAGATGGATGCGTAGTCCTTAATGGAGTTATAGTCATGATGAGGTTTATGGATATTGGGTTGAGAGACGGAGGGACTATTAACCTCAATTTTCAAAGAAAATTACAAATCTATCCTCTAGATGATGTGACTTGCTTTAAGTCGTTAGATGATTTGAATGATAAAGATTTTATTAAATGCGGGTAAATGTGTATTCTCTAAATGCAAAAACTCAGGATCCCCATTACTGATATCTCCAAGGGAAGAGGCAAATGAAATAGGTAATGCAAGTCTACCCATTTGCCTCATGAAAAAAGTTTGTCACTCCAAGTGACTAGGCAATGTAAGTCTACAAACCATTATTATATTATTTATTTTTATCTTACATTTACTATTATATTTTATAGAAAGTAGGTGAGAGAGTGGAGATGATATTTTATTATAAAAAGCAAGTGGGGCTCAATATACCTCTTCATTTTGAAGTACGCAATATTGCCTTGTTGGGGAGAGTAGTGGGGAGAGTAGGTAATTTTTTTTTTTGGTCAATAGAGTAGGTATTTTTTTTTTTTGGTCAATAGAGTAGGTATATTTTACCTACCCATTTGCCTTTCCCCTTGGAGCATGAAAATGCTGATGTGGCAAGGCAAATTAGGTTTGCCCACTCTTTTGCCTTTTTCCTTGAAGATGCTCAGCATGCCATAAATACTCAAATATAGGTGTAAGCAGAATACAGATGACACAAAATGAATGGGAAAGATAAGAATGGAAAGGCCAAAGAGGAAGGTAGCTATACCATTAATGGTTGAAACTGAGGAAACTAGAACCATAATTGACCGAGTTGAAAAGGAAAAGATGACTATTTGCCTTTCCTAGTTTTGAAAAAAATTAATTCTTCGCTTAAAGCGATTGAAAAATTGGGTATGAGCAGGCATTGCCAATTGGGATTTGACGCTTTCCGCATTTGTCCCACAAATACACTTTTGACTCGGTTTTTTTTACTGCCGTTCTAATCGAGTGTTTTTCTTTTCGTAATCCCACCAAACCCATTTCTGAACAGGACAAGGAGGAGTAGCAAAATGTGTGAAGAAATTGATACCTTTTGTTCCTGAAGGTATAAGTAAATACCACATATATTCAAAAGACTAAATACTCAAAGCTTCAGGCAAGCTCTTCAAGTCTCGCCCAGCGTTTCTGTGCACTCTGGAACTATGGCTTCCTCTCATTTTCTCTGCCATAGCCCCATCTTCCACCCATCTCCCAATATTATTGAAAATCGCAGTCTCTCTTCGTTCAGGTCACATGGGTCCTCTTTTTTTGACTCAAAGTCTAGAAATCAAAGGACCCCATTTGTCAGACTCATGGTTTCTGCCAGAAAACAAGTAGAGGTTGTACTTCAATCTCAATTCTTTGTTATGCTTCAAATTCAAATTGGACTCTCTTGAGTTCTTGTTGTTTCTATGTTTTTTTTCACTGGGCTTTCAATTGTATATAAATGCTTGTTTGATTGTTAAATTTTGGGTTTCTTGGTGACTAGATAGTGTACAATCCTGATGAAAGGATAAACAAGCTGGCAGATGAGGTGGACAAGGAAGCCGCTCCGGTTTCAAGGCTCACTCTATTCTCACCTTGCAAGGTAAGTCATTACGGGGCTTCTTCTTGCATTTTCTGGCAACTGGGTTTTCCAATTTGTGTTGAATTTGGCAAACCTTTCTCGTGCAGATAAATGTTTTCTTGAGAATAACTAACAAAAGGGAAGATGGGTTTCATGATTTGGCATCTCTCTTTCACGTGAGTCCATCCAAATTTATAACTACTTGCTGCTTACATGATCTTTTGTAAGAAAATCTGAAAGTCGAAATTTTATGCCCTGCTTCTTCTGTTATTAAGTTCACATCATTTGTATTCTATATATACATACATCTCTTACTCCCCAAATGTCTCCTGGTGTCTTGACTAGGTAATAAGCCTTGGAGATGTAATTAAGTTTTCTTTGTCACCCTCAAAAGCTCAAGATCGTTTGTCAACCAATGTGCCTGGGGTCCCCCTTGATGATAGAAATTTGGTAAGGCACTGTTTTTTTTTCTTTTTTGCCTGTTGTTCTTAATCTTGGGACATTGTGATTGGGAACCTTCTTTCTGCAGATTATTAAGGCCCTTAACCTTTACAGAAAGAAGACTGGTAGCAACAATTTCTTTTGGGTAAGAATAGATGCTTAGGTGATTGAGAAGATTTTGAATGTTAACTTGGCATCTCTTCGAATTTAATCAACCTTAGGTGCTGTAACTAAATATACATATTTTGTATGTAAATTGTTTTTGGCAGATTCATCTTGACAAGAAGGTGCCCACAGGAGCAGGGCTGGGTGGTGGAAGCAGCAATGCTGCTACTGCACTCTGGGCAGCAAATCAGTTTAATGGTTTTCTTGCCACCGAGAAGGAACTCCAAGAATGGTCGAGTGAGATTGGTTCAGATGTTCCCTTCTTTTTCTCTCAAGGAGCAGCCTATTGTACTGGTCGAGGTGAGGTATGTCTATTTATTACAAAGATAGAACTTCATCTGTTTCTTATTGTGTGTTGGTCACTCTATGTCATTTCAGATGATGGCTCTGCAAATATATTCATAATTGTTTTCCACCCCTAGAAAGTGTATGGAACAATCTATCCAACATGTACAGAACAATTTGACGCACGTAGGTGCATTTTTGTACCATATATGTGCCTGTCCTCAAAATGTCTGGTACTTCTATGGGAGTTTAAATTTCAGCTCTGGTTCTGGATGTCCAGGTTGTTCAAAATATTCCTCCACCGCTACCATTCGACCTTCCAATGGTTCTTATAAAGCCCCAACAGGCATGTTCAACAGCTGAAGTTTACAAGGTATTGCATATTTAAATGTAGTGAATGGATTAATAATAATCTGCATCAATATATTGAAACCATCTCTTTTAAGAATCTTTTTCTTTTTAAAAAAAACAATTTCAGCGCCTTCAATTGGATAGAACTAGTAAGGCTGATCCTGTAACTTTGCTGGAGAAAATTTCAAGGAATGGAATATCACAGGATGTTTGCATCAATGATTTAGGTATGTATACATGACCAGAGAGGTTCATCTAAGGCATCGTGTTTGATTGCCTTTCAACTGTTTTATATCTAGAAGTGTTTTACACATTCAAATTATAGTCATTATGATGCGGGAGCATCTATTAGACTTTCCTAATCTAAGTGGGCATCAGCCAATAAGGCTAAGTTTTAGTTATATTAAATTAATAGGTTATTTTATTACTTATTTTCCTATTCTTACTAGGATTTGGTTTAATTTCCTGTTTAGGTTTTTAATTCCTATGTCAATTAGGTTTTCTATATTCTAGTATAAATAGGCTATTAAGAGACTCTTGTATTTAGTTTTTGTTGATGAATATAATTTTAGACTTTAGTCTATAGAGTGTCTATTGGGATTTTGCCCTAGAACTCAATTATCTTCGTTCCAACTTCGATTCTATTGCTTTATCCTTCTATTCTCCGTATTTTGGGTATGTTTGGGTCGCTGGACAGCAGCTTATAGCCGCTGCCCTGCATCACATTATGTGTTAAACAATCTTCCATATGTGATGGTTGTTAAAATATTTTGCATAGAACTTTGTACCGAATTGACATTGTTACAGAACTAGAGAAACCTTGCTTGTTTTCAAGAGTAGGTCTTGGGTCTCAACAGGGTCATAAAGTATTGGACTGCTACAGTTCCATCCTTTTATCTAAAAAGCACTCCATTTACAAACTTTTTATATGTGTTTATTTGCAGAACCTCCAGCGTTTGAAGTTCTTCCATCTCTTAAAAGATTAAAACAGCGTGTACTTTCAGCAAGCTGTGGACAATATGGTGCTGTTTTTATGTCTGGAAGGTACATCCATTTTAGCACTTATTGGAATATTCAGTTAAACTCTTGCTTTTATCATTATTTCATTAAAACGCCGAAGCTGTCAGGTTGATGGGTGATGAAAAAGTATCCCTAGTCCCCCCTCATCTGTAACAGGGTTTTATGGTGAAATGGCCCACAATGAAAACCATTGTGCAAAAACATCACATTGTCAACTTTTGCATGGAGAACATATATTGCCATGTATTATTGTTTACTGATACAAACTCATTTGACATTTGCATCATTTCCATTTTTCGCAATATTGTTGATGCAGTGGAAGCACTATTGTTGGGATTGGTTCTCCAGATCCTCCCCAATTCGTTTATGATGATGATGAATATAAAGATGTGTTTTTGTCAGGTCAGTCTATTGCACTGTATCTGATGTTTTTACAACATAGTTGTATCAAGAGTATTAACTAGCTATGATAATGTAAAAGAAATTCATCAGAAGCATGTTTATTACGAATTGCTGAGCAGAAAATAAAAGATAACAAAGAAGTAATTGTTGACGCATGCTATAATTGCTAGTTCCCGTGCTGTTGTTTGAATCATTTATTTATCCAATAGCTATGAAACCTCCTCCCAGCTAATCATGGACAACCATGAAATGGGAAAGTCAATCATCACTTGATGGAACGTTGCCTAAAGTTTTAGATCGCCTATTTTGTTGGAATAATTTTAGGCTTGATTGAAAGAATAGGAAAATTATATAAAGATTTTTTTTGAGATATATCAAGGCTTGTCTAAAGCATGGTATTTTTCCTTGGAATTTTATTGCAGAGGCCAACTTTCTCACTCGTGAAGAAAATAACTGGTATACAGAACCTGCTTCGAGAAGTGCTTGTGGCTCATCCTCCCATTTTTCCCAGTCAATTGAGTGATTCACTCCCTCACTCACAGAGAAAGTTGCAATATTGTTCATATTATTTAATGCAGTTCATTCCAACTATTATAGGTTGAGAATATAGAATTTCACATTGAGGGTTACAAGTCATGACTAAATATATTAGATTTTGAGCATTTTCAAGCGTTAAACATTAGTATTGAGAAGGAAAATACTGATCTCCTTGAGTGGGAACTACTAACATGCCAATCATGGTTTGACATGCGCATAAATTTTATTTTATTTTATTTTATTTTTAATGAATTTATGTATGTGTTGTGATTTGCAAGAAGTAGAAATATCTCATCCGAGGAAGGATCCACATCTTTAAAAATTATCCAGTGGTTGTCCTCGTCTTTGTCCTTTATAATTTATCTTCTTATTGGGGTCTTTTCTCCAAATTAAAGTTCTCGAACCTCAAGGATCATTTGTGAAACTAAGCCTTTAAAAAAAAATTCATATCATTAATTTATAAAAAAAACAAAACAAAATAAGGAGGCAAAGCAAAACGGCGGTTTATCAAGTAAGGTAATTTTTTCCAAAAAAATAACTAAGGGGATTTTTAATTTTTGATTTTTGATAAAGTAACTAAAGTGATTTACTAATAACCACAGATGTCAAATAAACGAAAAAGAAAAAAGAAAGAGAAAATCACGTCTGATGATGAATGAATGGATGGAGACGGTGGGAGGTGAGTGAGACTCAGTCGAGCGTTGCTTTATTTTTGCTTGGCTGTGTTGCTGCCTGGACCCTCCCTCTCTATGAAACTATGACTATATCTGTCTATCTAAAACCCAAAAACAGAAAAAAAAAAAAAGAAAAAAGAAAAAAGAAAAAAGAAAAAAAAATGGCGGCAGCATTCTGTTCTTCTTGTTGCGTTGTAATTCCGTGTTCGTGGTCGTCAAGAAGATTGCTGCATTCTTCAGCTCATCCACTCCCACTTAATTGCAGAAATGGAAAGAGGAAGACGAGGAGGAGCAAGAGCAAGAGCCATTTCTCAAATACTCCAACAACTCCTCCTCCAAGTCCAAGAAAACTACTTACCAAATGCCTCCCGCAGTCGCAGAAAAAATCTCAAGTTCAACCCTCTGAGTCTGAGAACGAGACGGAATTCGAGTTTGAGAGGCTGTTTTCCAATCTCAACCAAGCCACCTTGAAGAGAGAAGCTGGTCTGGTCACTCACTTATTATTATTATTTTTCTATTCATTTGCTTATTATTATTGTTTTGTTTAATTGATTTATACTTGCAGGAAGTCTATCCAGCGCCATTTTCCTCGTCGCAGGGACTACGGTATGCAACTCTTCTTTCCTCGTTTTTCTTTTCTTTCGTTTTTTTTTTTTGTATTACTATAGTTAGAAGTTAGTTAGTGCTATTGGAATGCCGATTGTCAATCCAAAAATGCTGACTTTAGAGGAAGGAATTGTTGACAGTTGACAGTTGGTATTGAATTCCATATGATATTTGTATTGTAGATCGGTGCTGGGATCCTTGCAATCCCTGCAGTGACACAAGAATCCGGATTTCTGGCTTCTGCAATCACCTGCATACTCTGTTGGATTTACATGGTAAGTGTTGTGTTGCTAACCCACCTCAGCTGATGCATTCATTTTGTAACTCTCTGTTTTTCCTCTCTACATTATCACTTAGGCCGTTGCTAACTTGTTTCGTTTCACATTCAACACAATTTTTCCTGTTTTATATTTCCCTTTTCTTATGTACTTGTGATTCGTCAATGGCAGGTTGTAACGGGGCTGCTAATAGCCGAAGTAAATGTAAACACTATGTGCCAACTGGGTTCTGGTGGTGTATCACTGGTACTTAATTTCTTAGTCTTCTTTACACAAGTATTGTCCGTAGTTGCATTGCAGATTTAAAAGTAGGATTATATTTTCTGTCTTTCTTTTCCTACATGCACTAAACACTTAAGACACCAACTAGGAGAAAGAAAAAACAGTCAGGTCTCCTTTTCTGAAGCAAACCACATGTAACAACATAAAATATTTATATTTATATCAATTGTGTTTTTCCAAGAAAAAGTTTTAGGATGTCGGATGCATCCTTAACATATTAATTGTAACATTGTCCGTTTGTCTGGTGACCCATTTCAGGTATCAATGGCCATGAGGACTGTAGGGAGTGTGGGAGTTCAAATTGTGTGGTAAGGTGATATTCTTGTAGATTATAAAGTATCTGTACAGCTTATTGTTGACTGCAAAATGCATTACTTTGGATTTTTTCATTTTGGCCTGAATACTTTGGATTTTTTTTTAAAAAAAAAAAAAAAAACAATTAAGATAGTGCATTAGCCTTTTTTAATTTTTATTTTAAATCAGTGTTACCTTCTTTGCTTTCAAATGTAATCTATCTAAATTTGGTTCTGATGGTATAGCCTTCTTCTATGTTGCTGACATAATTTAGGTGTTGGTGAGGCAACTTGTTTCACCAACATATTATTGAGAGAGGTCATTTTGGTCGATATCCATTGAAGTTTCTGTCCTCATTTGGTGAGTCATTTAAAATATGAAATCCAGATATTGGAACCAACAGCTGGAATCTGCTTTATGCACACTGGTGTTGTAGAAGAAGCCAGGGGAAGCAGCATGAATGTGGACTTTATGGAATTGCTGTCAGAAGAAGAGCACGGTAAGCCGTGGATTCGATTGTGAGGGAGAAGATCAAGTATATTTTTGGAGTCACTTGATCGTTTCAACATAGAAATGGATTTCATCTTCAGTTTTGTTTTGTTCCTCATCTGGTGTACTTAGGTTGATTGATAAGCCCACGCCCATTGCAAAACTAATTGCACAAGTTGAGAGAAAGGGAGGTGCTTTCTATTTGGGTGGCTATCCTAGAGCTGAAATTGTTTGGAATGTGGTGGTGGAAAAGGATAAAGAAAGATTTTAAAGTTGGAATGAAGGCATCCCTTTCTAGAGGAGACCGACTAGATTTAATAGAACCAATACTGGAAAGCATTCAAGTTCTGAAAGGAATTTCTAGGAAATTGGAGCACCTTGTGAGGGGTTTTCTATGGGCTGGTATTAGGGGAGGAAAGGTAATTTGGTCGAAAGTGGACAAAGGATGAGTAATTGGTTGTGGAGATTTCTGGTGGAAAGGGAATCAATATGGCATGTGCCGTGATTAGGAAAAAGAAAAACAATTGAAATATGGAATTCAAGAAACTAGATGAAAAGGATAAAGAAAGATTTTAAAGTTGGAATGAAGGCATCCCTTTCTAGAGGAGACCGACTAGATTTAATAGAACCAACACTGGAAAGCATTCAAGTTCTGAAAGGAATTTCTAGGAAAGTGGAGCACCTTGTGAGGGGTTTTCTGTGGGCTGGTATTAGGGGAGGAAAGGTAATTTGGTCGAAAGTGGACGAAGGATGAGTAATTGGTTGTGGAGATTTCTGGTGGAAAGGGAATCAATATGGCATGTGCCGTGATTAGGAAAAAGAAAAACAATTGAAATATGGAATTCAAGAAACTAGATGGGATAAAATAGCAATGGCGAGTGAGAGAGTCACTTAGAAATGTCCTTTAACAACAAGAGATATCTAACTCTATTTCGAAACCATGGTGACATGAGTGCTAAATTTCACAAAGAAAACTCTAATGCAAACATTACAACTAAAGCTGGACAGATTGTGAACTGTATTTTGAATCCATTTAAGGTTCATCTTTTCGTCAGCCAAATTTAGGCACTTGATGAGAAATGTGGAATTGTGAGATTCGAAAGTTACACAAAACCAATGTTGGCATGAAGACTAGAATAGGCTAATTAATTAATTAGCTGTATATTAATTGCAATTAGTATAGTTGACTTTTGTACCTTCCTTATTTGTAACCTTGTAGTGAGTTTATATACCATTCAATCTAAGGGGAAAATCATTCTGCCTTATTCTAACTAGAAAATAAATTATCTACTGTGCTTCTTTTAAATGTTTTAGATAGTTTATTCAATATGCTCTTTTATTATTTTGTGCACCACTAATTATGTAAACATGGTCTGTCATTATGGCCTATTATAGTACAATTTTATGTGCGATTTTCTTAATCAGTTTCTGATAGCAACTTTCATTATCCTGCAGTTGGTCATACATTTTTATACACTATGCACTTCTTGTTGCCTATGTGGCTCGTTCTTCAGAAATTATGTCAAATTTTCTCGGAATTCCCTTGTAAGGACCAATCTGTAGCATTTCCAATGTGCCCAATTGTTGCACCAGCTTTTTGCTGTTTCACATCTGAATTTTATGAGTAACAATTGTCCATTTTATATTCGAATTATACTTCTACATTTGTTAGGTGTTGATGGCAGCATTATGGTTGCAGATGGGAAAGTGCAACAATATTTTCATTGCTGTTGGGAGGCATATGCTACTTTGGAAGGTTCATCTTTACACTTAGGTTATCGTTTTTGTAAACTAAGTACATTAAAGTAAACCAATCTTGTTCTAGTAATAATACGGCAATCATGTACTGTTAGTAGACTATATGCCAAGTTAACCAATTGGTGGGTCTCGGTCTTTCTATTAAGATGACTGCTAGTCGAGAATGCTGATCATTAACTAAATAGGAAGTAGTTGACCAAAACAAAGAAAAACAAAAACTAAATAGGAAGTTATGCTACATGTCTGATCAAGGTTATGATGTCATTGTACTGGTTAATTTTAAATGTGTGTTTGTGTGTGTATGGTAGACTGATCATGTGCATGAATGAGCAGCGGTGTGTGCCTATGAAATATATGCGTGTCTGTGCCATCCTTGCAGTACCTTGAACCTTTTCTCACATGGTATAAGCTCTATACCATCTAACAGAAAGAAAGCCAATTTCAAACTGGAAATTTGTTTCCAGAGGAAATTTGAGAATGTATTGACCTACATTTATTAGACAACCGTTGGTTTCCAAAAGCTTCAGCAGTTAGGGAATGAGCCAATAATTATGTATTGATATCTAATCCCCTCCCTTATGTGGAGCCTCATCCTACACATGGAGAGACAGACAGACAATTCGAGGGAAAAATATCGGTGCAACCACACCTTTCATTTTGTAACCTTTCAGATACATATGGAATGGAAATTAGAGGCCATAGGTATACCAAGCTAACAACAGTGGCATGCTAAGCTTCCAAAGAGAACTGAAATATGATGAATTTTTGTAGCTCCTCTCTCTCTCTCTCTCTCTCTCTCTCTCTCTCTCTCTCCAGTTGAGATTTGAGTTTGACTGTAAACTTATCTTCACATGTAGTCAACGCTTCGTTGGTGCGGTTAATGGGGTTCTGGTATTTGGAATTATCATATCTTTTGCTGCTCTAGTAGTAAGTCTCTCTCTCTCTCTCTCTCTTCAGGACTTGGATGATTTTAAGTGTTTTTGCTCCAGAGTACAGATTCTCTGCTCCAGTCCAATTTTGACCAAAATTATGTCTGCACAGTAGTCATTAGAATATTTCCCTTGAAAGATCCTATTAATTTCTGTGAACTTTGATAAATAGATATTATGGAAGAGATGCAAAAGAATTTCGAAAAGTTAAACAAAAAGACTGCTTTTATTTTTCTATTTTTGGTGAAACAGGACTGCTTTTATTTGTAACTTATCCTGGAGAATAATAAACCAGACTTGTTTCATTTTGGTGAGCCATATTGTAAATATGTATTCCTCGTCAATTTATTTTCAGATAGGCTTTATATACATTTTGAATTATGATTTAGAACCAGTCTGGCATCAAAAGAAGCAGGAAAGTCAAAACCATTTAATTGTGATCCTAACATCTTGTTATTGGAAAATTTGCTTTGTCTCATATGCATTGTCATGCTCAATTCTATTTTTCTGCATACTGTGTTGCGAACACAAGCATGCAGTATTTTTTATGCATCAAATAGAACTGATAAAATGATGTTTTAAGTGGTGAGAGTTGCTTAAATGATGTTCTATGCATCAATATCGGGCATGCAACAATAAACAAACATTGCTTTCTTTCTTAGGCCGTCGCGAGTGGATACCTACAATGGGATGTTCTTTTGAAAGCTAACTTTCAAGCTGTTCCCATGAGTATACCCATAATTGTTCTGTCGTTTGTTTACCAGGTTAACATCACCAACTTATATAGTCATTCAATATTAAAGCAACTCTTTAACATTTTGTATATACCTTCTCCAGAATGTTGTGCCTGTTCTTTGTACGAATCTTGAAGGAGACCTGTCAAAAGTAAGGTGATAATTTGATTTTTGTATTAATTAATACTAATGTAGAGTTACAATCAAAGTCCATAAACGATGCTACCCTCAGCCTAAAAAAATCCAGGTACCAAAAATGCATGCATACAAGTAAGGTGAAACAGCTGCTTCCTAATCCATATATATAGAAAAAATGGTCAGTCTCGGAACACAGAGGAAACTGAAGTCAAGACAGGCCCATAATCTGAATGATCCCTAAGCTTGTTCGTTGTCTTCCCGAGCTTCTCTTAAACTCTGTTCCTTTCCATCCAAAACACAAAAACATTTACAGTACACTGCATCTCCACAAAACCTTAGCCTTCTCTCCACCACCAAAAGCACACAATCTCTCAGAAAACAAAGACTTCAACATTCAATTTAACCTAGCAAGCTGAAGAAGATTGTACCGCAAACTTAAAGCCATTGAGCAATGAGAAAATATGGTCATTGCTTTCTGCCGCCCTTTTGCACAATGTATACCAATGTGGGGAGAGATAAAGTATAACCTTAACATTGAAGAACCTCACAGGTGTCAACCCTTCCATGGGCAACAACCCAAGCCAAAAATTGGACCTTGGGAGGCACCTTGGTCCTATAGGACAGATGAACTGAAAATAGAGACAGTGATCCTCAGTTAAAGGGTTATGAAATGACTTGCAACAAAAACTACCGTAAGACTCAACAATAGAAATTCTTCTGTCAAGTATTGGTGAAAGTGAGAGGGTAAATCAATGAGAGAGATTGGAAAACTCCCCCACATCATGGTCTCTCAGATTTCTCCTGAAATTAAAATTCCACCTGCAGACGATGCATAGAAATCACACAAACTACCAAGACACGTCAAGAGACATTGAAATCCTATATAGGTGGGGAAAGAGATACTTAATGGAGAATTCCCAACACACATTCTTCCAAAAACAAATTATATCCCCCTAACCCATAATAAAACAAAGATTAGAGATGAACTCCGGAAGGTGATGTAGGATATGGGTGAATTGAGTATTTAGGTAGTTTAGCGGAAGCGAAAACAATGGAAAACAGAAAATAGAACAAAAGGGATAGGTCTGGAATCACTCCAGGGGTTTGGCTTCACACCAAGTAGTCTCCAATCTCTGGAAAATAAGCTTTTCTTTATATCTCCACAACTCCATAATGAATTACATGAGAGGGGTATTTATAGCAAACTAAAACCTAGAGACAATAGGATAAAAAAATCCCTTGCTAAAACAGAAATTCTAACCTAAATAAAATAGGAAACTTATAAATCCTACTGAAATCTGGAAAACTTATAAATCTTACTAAAATCTGGAAAACTTAGAGAACAAGTTAGAAACTAATCGCAGGAATAAAAAATTGCTAGATTTAAAGACCAAATTAAACGACTTCCTCTTCCATCTCTTTCTTTTGTAAACCCTAATTGGTTTGACAAAGATGTCCTCATCATAAGGCCCTGAGAAACTTCTTTCCAATGAAATGGGCTTAAGCCTCTAGACTGCTCAAAGAGTAAGATGGTAAACTTTAACACTTTTTCTTGATGCTGAGGTTGAAGACTGTATAGACATGATCAAGTCTGATTACAAGGCTATCAAAACGTTAATATTTAAAATGACCAACAAACCACCCTATATAATATTTATGCCATGTCAATGTATTTGATATTTTTGAAGTACAACAGCAATCAAATAATACCAGGTGAACTTGAAGCTCATCCCTATAATATAAATGCTCGAAGTTTTCATTCTGTAAATAGAATTTTTCGATAAGTATTATTCTATTATATAGAAGTTTGTGACATAGGTAGTGCTCATAAATTTATGTTCAAACATAAATTGATATGTACACCACATACTAATATGTATTATGCATACATTCATATATATATATATATATATATATATTACATTCATTTCTCTCATTAATATAGTTGTTCGTGACATATACGGAAGAATGAAGCCATTTCTTCCTTTTAGTTTGAAAGATGAGGAAGTTCAGGTTTAGTGAAAGGTTAATGAGGTTGTGTTCAAATAGTGACATGGTTGATGTGAAGGATTATGAAAGATTGAATCCACGATAACTTTGTAAATAGATGAATGTGATAAAACACGAAATGATGATTAAGTGGATCGAGCTCATAGAATCTTCAAATCTCGTTCACGTTCATTCGAGATCTTATGATGAGACTGCTCCCCTTAGCGCAAGCAGAGTGCCTTGGATTGTGCTATATGTCAAAAGGAAAAGAATTTCAGTTGCAAGCCAATGCTTTCCCGAAATGTTCAGCTGCTCGCATGAGCATGGATTTTTTCAATCCCTTGTAGTTGTCCAACAGATTCCACACAGAAATGTATTATGCCTATATGGATGTCACATTTGTGCTTCAAACTTTAGATTCCAAGTAACTGGCGTGATATATTTTCAAAAAGACGACCTGATATGTCATTGTTGCAGGACGCATAGGACCTAAATTTATTAGTTTCCTAATATATTTGTTAGTTTCCTAGTTTCTCTAGTTTTCCAAATTCTAGTAGGATTTCTAGTTTTCCAGATTTCCAGATTTCTAGTTTTCCAGATTTCCAGATTTCTAGTTTTAAGTTTCCTATATTATTTGGGTTAGGATTTCTGTTTAAGCAAGGGATTTCTATCCTATTATGTCTAGGTTTTAGTTTGCTATAAATACCCCCATGTAGTTCTTTAAAATTCAGATTTGGATATTGAGTAAACCTTCTCTTAAAACTATGTGATTTCTGTCCTTCCTTCTTGGATCTCTGATTTCGGTCCTTTCTTTTGTCCCTTTGATCTATATTTTCGTCTCTTCGACCTCCGATATTCTTCTAGTTCTACTGTTCTGCCTTTTCTTTCGTCTTTTCGGTCTATATTTTCGTCTCCTCGACCTCTTATATTCTTCTATGTTCTATTGTTTGAGTGCTTAATCTAATACCTACGGGCTGTACTACATCAATTGGTAATCAGAGCCTTCCCCCCACTTTCGTTTGCATTTGCTCTCTACCATGGCACCCCAAACCGTGGCCAGCCTTGCAGAACAATTTCATGCGTTCCATGATAAAGTTTCTGACAATATCGCTGGCATGGAAACCCAACTCTCCAAACTCCGCGTTGACCTCAAAGACGAGTTGGTACAGGCTCACACACATCGTGCTGACCTCAAAGACGAGTTGGTACAGGCTCACAAAAATCATGCGACGACGGACCTTGCCATCAACAAACTCCAAGACTCTGTTCATATGCTTATCAATCACTTTCGACTTGGAATGACTGAGCCTTTTTCTACCTCAGCGGTGCTCTCAAGTTCGTTTACGCCGCCGCCAAAAGGTGGCCTTCTTCCCAATCCACCGCTGGATCAAAAACTCAAGGCCGAGCCACAAGGTATTCCGAATCAATCAACGGGACTATCGATTGGCATGCCCAAGGCTCAACTGGAGCCCATCTTTTCTTTTGGTTCTATGCTGCAGCCCAACCATACCCAACATACGATGGGTCCTCCTCTCGTTGACGACAACATTCCTGTCCCTACCCCACCACCCCGACCACACGACAAGAACTTCATGTACCGACACTTGGATTTTGAGATAGCCCGACACGCCCAGCCAGGTGTTTTTCCTGAACGAAGGCACTCTGGCGACGACTTACAAACACAATGGATTGAGGGTCTATCACACCCACACACGCGCTTGCATTCGTTGGCCGATCATGTTCATCATGGGTCTAGGTAGAGCTCTCTATTTGCCATTCTTACAAGGACTAATGTTCCAGGCTTGCGGAACAGCTGGTTTCAAGGTGGCAAATATGATGCTGATCTTGAAGCACTAAAGAACCCCACATGCCTCTTCACACTTCCTTGGGATTTTGATTTTGTCGCTATTTACTCGTCGGAGTCGAGTTCTTTTCAGCGGAGGAGAATGATGCAGGACGCATAGGACCTAAATTTATTAGTTTCCTAATATATTTGTTAGTTTCCTAGTTTCTCTAGTTTTCCAAATTCTAGTAGGATTTCTACTTTTCCAGATTTCCCGATTTCTAGTTTTAAGTTTCCTATTTTATTTGGGTTAGGATTTCTGTTTAAGCAAGGGATTTCTATCCCATTATGTCTAGGTTTTAGTTTGCTATAAATACCCCCATGTAGTTCTTTAAAATTCAGATTTGGATACTGAGTAAACCTTCTCTTAAAACTATGTGATTTCTGTCCTTCCTTCTTGGATCTCTGATTTCAGTCCTTTCTTTCGTCCCTTCGATCTATATTTTCGTCTCCTCGACTTCCGATATTCTTCTTGTTCTACTGTTCTGCCTTTTCTTTCGTCTTTTCGGTCTATATTTTCGTCTCCTCGACCTCTTATATTCTTCTATGTTCTATTGTTTGAGTGCTTAATTATGGGCTGTTCTACATCAAAGTCTTTGTCTATATTAGTCCAAGGTCAAGGCCGACTTTGTACCTGGTTGACTTTATAAATGGTCCTTAAGAATTGTCATGCCTATGGCACCCTAAAATTAATTTATAATTTGAGATTGTATAAATATGTGCCTTGACTTAGACATTTGGTTTCGTTACTCGTATAATCATTTTGTCTGATAGGTTTGTTTTAGTATTTTGTCATGCATTATTGATATTGTATGTTGTGTATGTAATCAACTTGTTATTTTTCAGGACTGCAATTGTTTTAGGCACCAGTATACCACTTGTTTTATTTCTAGTCTGGAATGCCGTGATTCTAGGAACCATCACAACTGTTGAAATGAGCTCAGATAAGATCATGGATCCATTACAACAATTGCTATCTACGAACGAAGTTGTTGGAGTAGGTTTATCACAAGAGTCGTTCTTGAATTTCTTTGAAGTAACAGATAGTATGTGAAGCGATAAAGTTCTATTTTCCTTTCCTTTTCTTTTACTTTGTTGTTTTAATTTTTTTTTCAGCCTATTGTTGAGGTGTTCTCACTTTTTGCTATTGCAACGTCGTACATCGGCTTTGTTTTGGGTCTCTCTGACTTCCTTTCTGACTGTGAGTTCCACCTAACGATTCATCTTTTTTCAATATGAATGTGTATTTAATTAGTAGAAGATATATGATCAAAGACTGGGCTTCTGTCACTTCAGATTTCAAAGACTATTCTTACTCCACTATATTGAGGGATATGGCTGCTGCTGTGATGTGAAGTGTTTGTTTTGCGACTTGGTTTCTTTGGGTCTTTCTGGTGTAGCAGTCCTTTGTGTAGTTTGGCTGGTGTCTTTGTTTTTTTAGTCTGTTTTTCTGTTGTTGCTCGTTTGGCTTGTGGATTTCTTATCCACTTGTGTGTTCCTCTTCTTTTTCTTTCAATAAATTTCATTTCTATTAAAAAAAAATTGATTGAAATGAAAATAAACAAGAGCGCTTTTTTTTTTTTCCGATCTTCATAGCTTCTCATTAAGAGTTCAAAACACCTGGCCGTCCAGCCCTTATGTAGCTTCTTTTTCTTTCATTTTTTTCATTTTGGCTAAATCACATTTTTTATTTGGACTTGATTGTAAGTTAAAGAAAACTAAACAACTAAAATTGGCAAAATTGAAATGACTAGGACCAAAGTGGAACAAAAATGTAATTCAGCCTTTTTTTCTTCCTTTTCCCATTGTGCATTTTTACCTACTTCTATCATAAATCCTTTTGAGAATGGGCTTTTTCTCCTTAAGCCACTGTAAATATGTTTATGCATGCTTATATACTTAAGCCACTGTGCTTATCTAATTGTACAGAAAGGTATGCTTATCTAACATCCAATGTCAATTTCCGAATACTCAGTGCTGAAACTTCCGGCCGGTCAGAGCCGATCTCTGCCATACGCAATGACGTTGGTTCCACCAATTGTGTTGTCTTTGCTAGACCCAGAAATATTCTTCAAAGCCTTGGACTTCGCTGGAACTTATGGAGGTATGCTGTGGTGTAGCTTTCCAGTTTAGTGTATTTTTTTATATTTGTACTTTTGGATGCATATAACCATTACTTTTACTCATTTTGAATGAAGTTTGATTTCATGTTTTTATTAGTGTTGGTGCTGTTTGGAATTCTTCCTGCTGCAATGTCTTGGTCAGATAGGTACTCCAGTTCATCCCCAGCTATGAAATTGCCAGTGCCACAGTTAGTTCCAGGAGGAAGGCTCACTCTTTCACTTGTAGTGGGAGGAGCTGCATGTGTCATTTTCTCAGAACTTCTTGAGAAGTTGGGCCACCCATAAAACATTTGTTGGCTAGAATTATTAGACTTTCTACTAGATAGCACATCATCAATCACAATATTATGCATTTTGTGTTAGATTTCTTTATTATACAATCTAGATCTTTCACACAAATATGTAATACGTATAAAGACATGAAAACATACCTGGAGCCATCTTCCTTGAGTACACAGCCTCTAAACTCATCCAATCCGTAGCAGCAGTGTAACAACCCAATCCTTAAATATTATTTAATTAATATTTTATTAGAGGAAAAGACAATTATACCCTTAGAATATTTTATTAGGTTTTAAGTTGACTTTTTGACAAGGAAGGAATTTTGGAAATCCACTTGTACCGTTGCGTAGAGCACGACAAAACGAGTATGTAGACACGTAGTGGACTCAAATTGGACTTGTAACGAAGAAATTACAAGCAAAATACATAAAAAGGGCATAATTGAAATTTTGGAAAAAGTCAGATTTTTTAAAAAAACCAGATTTCTTCTCTCCTCACTCTCTCTCTCCCCGCATCTCTTCCCTCTCCCCCCCTTTGGTTTTCCAGCCGACACCACCCCTCCTCCCAGCCACCACCATCGACGCCGGCCAGCCCAGATCGGACCGGCGACTCCCCAGCCTCCCAGCCCGACGTCCTCCCCCGCCGCCTGCCGCCATGAATCGCTGGAGAGAACCAGAAAATCGCGTCATTTTTGGCAGAATTTTGTCTGCTCCGTTCGTCGTCATCCGGCCACCAAATCGGATGAATTAGGCACCCGGGCACCAGGTGACCCGCAGGAGGGACCTTCAAAGGGTCCAGCTAGCTCAGAGTATCTGTGAGTGGACTGTTTGTTTTATAAACGTTTATGCATTTTAATTTCATTATTTGATCTTGAATAAGTTTTACTGAATACAGCTTTCCTAGCATGACTTGATAGATTTAAATATTTCTATTTATTTATGTGCTGCCTAGTGGAACATTTAACAAAGGGATTTGGAAAGTCAGAACTAAGGTATTATCAGATTAAATGGCAGCAGGATTTAAGGAATAGTTTTATAAGTAGTTTTATAAACTTTAATCTTTTTTAGAATTATATATATATATATGTATATACATTTATTTTTAAGCCACCATAGGTACCCAAGGTTGCCTTCAGTAGAATAAATGTTGCCTCGGAAATAAAGTTGCCTTCGAAATAAAATTATGTTGCCTTCGGTATTATTGATGTCGACGGACATCCAGTTGCCTTCGGGTAGGTCAGCATGCTTGACACAGCCCCACGAGTCTCGGGGACGCTCGAACTGTGTGGTGCTAGGATTGCGGATCAGGCCGACCAAGTGTCCCCTGAATTCTGCTAGGATTGCGGCTCGGGTGACCTTGTGTTTCCCGAGGTCTGCTAGGACGTGTCACTCCGGTGGCACAATGATGGAATTGACGGATTATAAGGAATTGACGGAATTATAAATGGGTACACCTAGGTGGTAGATTAAAAGTTGATTTCAATGCTTTCAATGATTTAATGTTTGATCAAGTATGTGATTGATTATATATATATAGATATGAATGCATTGATTTCAGTACGACTTTATATAAGAAATGATTTAGTTTCATAACTGTTTTTACAGTGGGGTTAGTATGTTCATATGCTATTTTCATAAACTTTGTTTTTGGTCCACTCACCTTTTTAATGTTTTGCGCCCCCAGGTAGTAGTCGTGCATCAGTGCGCCACCACCGGGCCGAGTCCATCTTCCGCTACATCCCTTGGTTTTGATTAGTTGTGTTTTATTTGTAACCTACGCTGTATAGATGCTCTGATATTGCCCTAGAATACATGTCTAACTGTTAGTATGTATTTATTTGTATGCTGGCAGTTGGTGTATATTTTTATATGCTTGTTTGACAGGTGTAACTTTGGGATTGATCTAATTGCAGGGGAGACTCTGCTGAGTTTTTTTTTCCAGCAAAAGTCAAACCCCAGTTTTAGTTGAAGGTTGACTAGAAGGGCAATTAGGTCATTCGTGCTCGGCACTTGCCAGGCGTCGGACACGCACAGGGTTCGGCTCGGATTCCAAAGTGGAATTTGGGTCGGGTCCTGTCAAGCAGCAATCCTAGCAAGAACAGGAACGGCTCAAGACTTCTGCTCTCTCTCAGAATCTGTTTCAGCTCTCTCTTTATGATGAGAATAGGTTTAGAGAACGTGTCTGATGAGAGCAGGGCCTTAAGCTTATATAGGCTAGGTCAAGTCGTCTCTACTCATAACCGAGGGCCGACTTGACTAATCTTCCAAGCCCACTTAATCGGTTCACACAAAAAAGGAAACAAAATAGGACTCCTTAATAGGCCTCAAAACCTTTCCTTATTTCACAAGGTTTTGGGCCTCAAGGTACAACTTAATTTAAACCCTTATCAAACCTGATATAACTTTGTATCTAGTGCACCGATCTAAATGGGAAAACATAACATTTTGTACACTTATCATACACTTTTTTCAAGGATTTTCAGCCGTTTCTCTGGTGGAAACTAAGCTAATCAAACGTCCCCGATTATTTTTTTGGCCCATTTAGCACTCAAACTCTTAAGAGCAGGGCCGGCCTTGAGGGTGTGCATAGAGTGCGATGGGCATGGGCCTACAATTAAAGGGGCCCCAAATTATATATTTATACTATATTGGCCCAAATCTAAAATAAAAAATTAGAATGAGCTAGCCACATAGGGAATAGAAAGAAAAAAAAAATGGCTTTCTCTTCCAAGACCAAGACCGAGCTTCCTCTCTTTCCAATACATCCAAAGATCTCCCTTTTTACAGATTTGTATTTCTTTTTCTACCTCACTTGCAACATCTCTCTCTCTCTCTCTCTCTCTCTCTCTCTCTCGCTCACATGGTTCTTCTCCTCTCTCCAAGCTCTCTTTTTGTTCTATATTTCTTTCTTGCAACCTCTCTCTCTCTCTCTGAAAACCTCTTTTCTCATGAAAGGAATTGGGGCAAACTGTAAAACAGTTTTGGTTAGTCAGTTAGCCACGTGTCAAGTTTTAGTTGGGAATTATTGTTGTAACCTCGTCGGTGGCTTTATTACCAATTGGGCAGCCATTGTACGATCATGTTGAGAAATATACAGAAATATTCTTTGATTCCCTCTACTCTTGGTAAATTCCTAAGGTAGAAAGATAGAGTCTTATCATTGGTATAAGGCCATTGATCTTCTAAGTTGTTCCTTTAGTGTATGACATGTGCTCGTGTTCGTACTCATTCGGTAACAATGGAAGCTCACGTTTCTGCGCTCGAAGCCTCTAATTCCAAAAACCAACACATTTTAGAAGCCATTCAACGTCTTCTTAAGGATAAGTTCACGTCAATTGATAAACGTCTTGATTCAATTGATTCTCATCGTGAAGATTCTGATCATCCCCTTCTGCATCCATCTTACGACGACGATGGGGATGGCTTTCGGCGGCGGGGAGAGAGGGATCACTGTGAGAGGTAAAGGGGTTTTCTTTCTAAGAATCGTATGCCCTTTGTTAAGATGGAATTTCCCAGATTCAACGATGGGGATGATCCAATTGAATGGGTTTACAAGGCGGAGCAGTATTTTGATTATTTGGATTATTTTTCGGTGCCATCTAAGAAGAAGGTAAAAATGATTTCTTTCCATCTGGATCGTGAGGCTTTACAATGGTATTAGTGGGAGGAATGTGCTTCTTCTTTGTCCAAGTGGGAAGATTTTACCAGGACCTTTTGTAGAGAATTTGGCTCTTATGGGTTTGAGGATTTTGCAGAGTCACTGTTTAAGCTTCATCAAATTGGTTCTTTAAAGGATTATATCTCTGAATTTCGACATTTGGCAACTCGAATCCGAGATCTTAGTCCAAATTTTCGATTGAGCTGTTTCATTGGTGGATTAAGGGAAGAACTCAAGCATGATGTCAAGTTGCTTTGTCTTGCTACATGAATTTTGCTCATGAAGTGGATGTTAAACTCCAAAAGTTGAGGTATGTGCATTTTTCTGGAAATTTTAAGTCAAGATTGCCTCTTTTACCCATTCAAAATGATTTAGTTCCTGCTGAAAGTGATATTGTTCCGAGGAAGGATATGCCTATCAAGAAATTAACTCTTGCGGAAATCCAATATAAACGACTGAATAATCTTTGCTTTTATTGTGATGAAAAATTTGTGAGGGGCCATAAGTGTGCTAGGAAACAAATCTTATTGCTGGATATATGGGTTATAATAGCTCCAAGGAAGAGGAAATAGTTCAAGAATTGCAACACATTTAATAGGTAGCTGAGGTGAATGCTTGTTGTATCATAAGGTATGGTACTACTTCCCCTATGCTATTAACACTACGAAACTCAATGCTTTAATAAAGAACTGTCTTGTTGTGGTATTGTTGGATTATGGGCTCTGATAATTTCATCAATATGTGCATGGTTAAGAAGTTGGGTTGGAAGTTAGATCAGTATCATATTTGTGATGTCATGATAACTGATGGTGGACAGGTTCAGAGTAGGGATTGTTGTGTTGGGGTACCCTTGACCATAGGGAATTGTGTCTATACCTCTTATATGTTTGCTTTACCATTGGGTGGCTGTGACATTGTGTTAGGGGTCCAATGGTTGTGAACTCTTGGTCCAATCTTATATGGGACTTTAAAAGATTAACTATGAAGTTTTGGCAGGGGAATGAGCAAATTTGTTTATCCAGTTCTAAGCCTCAACCTCCACATTGTAACACCCCCAACCCAATTTAATCGTTTTATTCAATTTAGCTATTTGTGAAATTACAATTTTTCCCTTGGATGGTATCGGCATTTTAGTCATTTTTTTTTTCTTTTTTCAAAAGTGTTTATACCAAAATGAACAGCCTATGAGAACCAAACAAGTGGACAAGGTAGGGCTTGGCCATGGCAGCCTTCGATACCTGGCCTACCGATCCTGTGATTAGGGCAACCCCCTTCTCTGGGACACGTGGCATGCTCACAATCGACGTCTATAGTCCCACATCGAAATTCTAAACAATGTGCACACCTCTCAAAGCCTATAAAAGAGGACAACTATCCCAAAATAGAGGTAATCAGAACTAACAACATACAAGCCTATTGATCTATCAGTTTAATTTACTAAATCCGAACTTACTTAAGCATCGGAGAGCCTTCGGCCGGTACCACACCGGTGCCCTAGGCCTTACTGAGCGTTTTTCATCTTGTAGATCACATGCTCTACCGAGGCCCAAAGTGTTCCAAAGGCCCAACATCACTAAGTTGAGCCCAAGAGTGCCGAACCATTTTTGAGCATCAACAGTTTGGCGCCGTCTGTGGGAAATGATAAACATCAACCCTTTACCCCTACTACATGGGGATCACATTAAAATCTACGTTCTTACCACAGGAAGGATTACCATTCGGTAAGCAAGGCGGAGCTAGCCGAGCGCTACCCCCATGTACACCAATGGGCAATGATAAACACATAATTATTACAATTTCTATCCCTAATCTATATTTGTTAGTACTTTGTTTCAATGAATTTTGAACCAATTAGAATGTTACATTGCATTTTACAAATTCATTTGCACTTCATTGAAATAAAGGCTAATTCAGTTGAATTTTTCTATTAGGTAGCTCTCTCTTTGCAAGCAGCCCAAGGAGAGAAAAGAAATGAAGCCCAAACTCCAGTCCATTTTCGGAAGCAACCTTGCAAGCCCCAAAACGCACGTTTTTACTGCTAAGATGGGAATACAGTCTTCATGAAAGTTGGTCCAATATGTGTCTATTATAACATATCCAAATGTGAGCTCCATTGGATACATATTGAAACCTATGGTCTTCCTAAACCAATCCTGGTTCAAGAAGAATTCCTTTTTCCAGCAACCTAAAGGAATGATTGTAGCCAACCAAAAAGATAGCAGTCAGCAACTTTGGACAGCAACCATGTGTGCAGCAGCAAAGTCACATGATTTACCACAGCAAAAGAAGTATAAAGCATGTTGTTGGCTGACACAAGATATGAAATTCAAATGCCAATATGCCTACAAGTAATGAGCAGAGAAACATAAAGAAAAGAAAGAGGGATGGCAGCTGCCAAAAGAAGAAAGATAATGAAAAAGAATGTTGAGCTGCAGCTTACACGTGAAGAAAGCATGAGTATCTGTGGTCAGCCAAAAAGAAAAAGGAATAAAAAGATGTTGATGTAATGATATAACCCACGTTGGTAATGGTTTAATAGCAGCTGCAAGAGGATCTCACTCCTCTATAAATAGAGACCAACACAATGGAAGAGGAGTGCAGAATTTGTGTAAGAGTTTTGGCACCAAAATAGATAGTAGTTTAACAGCTGGGGAGCCGAGAGGCAAGGATCCAGGGAGAGGAAAAATGGCAATATAATTGGAGAGAACCTTGGGGAGCCATGAGGCAAGGAACCAAGGGGTTGATGGTGCAATTTTTCCTTCTCCTCTTTGTTCTTAATTCTTATCTTGTATTGTTATTTTATTTATGTCTAGTTAAACTTTGTTAATGATGAAACACCATTATGAAATGAAGTTCTAGTTCTTAACTTTCAATTCCCAACTATTATATTCTTCAATGTTTATAATTTCACCTTCACATGATTAATAGGTTAATTTTCTTTTCACCACTTCTATCATGTATTTGTGGTAGTTAGGAATACAAGTTAATCTATTAATGCATCCTTGGTTTTGTATTACTAATATACAATTTTCTTTGATCCTTTGTAGTTAAACAATATTTTTCACATAGGATTTGTAATTATGAAGGGAAGGGGAATTTACATAAGATTAATAAAATGCATGCTTAATTGATATATCTTGAGAAAGTAGTAGATTGATTTCCTGATTGCTACTTCGTGGGAATTGTTAGAGTTTATCGAATAATGGTATGGAATCTAAAACCTTAGTTTTTCCCCTATTTTAGTTTATTTGCATTTTCAATTCTTTGCTTTATTTCATTTTCTTTTTCAACTTTGAATTAACTTGGGTTGGGTTTGTTTTCCATCTTTTTCATGCACTCCCTGTGGGTACGACCTCTCACTTACACACGCTTATTCTACAAATGATTCGTGCGCTTGCGAGTTTTATAAATTTAAAACATGCACCTTCGGGTGGCCAACAGGCAATCCTTCTGTAATCCAAACCACTGCCGAGGCCAAGCTTCTAGCTCAAATCACGGCTCTTCGGCAGGATATGGCTAAATTACAGGAACACAACAATCTTCTCTCTTCCAAAGTCGATGAAATGCAACAATTGCTTAATCACCAGCAAACACAAAACATTCAGACCAATTAATCCTCTCAGAGTCTACAGACTCCCCATCGGCGAAAGAATGGTAAGCAGGGGGCAAAGGCAATGCCTGCACCCTCCAAACACTTGGTAGTCCCGGCCCCTAAGGGTAAACCCCACGTGCCGAAGAAGGTCTATTTTGACTGCCGTCACAGATTGTTGGATCGGGAGGCCGAACGGCAGAGATCACCGATCAGGATAGATGCACACCTAAACGATTCCCGACTGAGAGTCCTGGGGAATAAATCCCCAATACGAAGGGTACAAGGTTTGGAGTCGACGGCGGAATCCGATCATGAGTACGCTTCCTCTACGAATCAGTCGTCAACCTACCGTTTAGCAACTCCAACGAGGTATTCTGAGGTTAACCCGATCAGGTCCCCACGACGTTCGGAACACCATACAACAGAGGAGATCCCAAGCAGAGACCCTGTCATTCGCCTCCTCCTTCAGAGGGTGCAGAAGATGGAGGACGACAGAACTCGTTCTCAGGAACCCGACTGGGGAAAGCTTCGGCCAGGATCGTTCACCGAACGTATAAGACGCTCACGGCAGGACAGAGACGTGCAGCCCTTACACACACCGTTTTACACGGGCATAGAGGACCCCCTGACACACCTTCACTCTTTTCAATCTTCCATGGGATGCAAGGGACTCAACGATGAAGGACAGTGCCTGCTGTTCCCGTCCTCGCTCACGGAGGCATCCTTGAACTGGTTCTACCATTTAGAACTAGGGACAATCGATTCCTTTGATGAGCTGAAGCGGATCTTCCAGAACCATTTCATGATTCAGACAGACAGGTTGTACTCTGCCGACGACTTGTACACCGTCTGGCAGCCGGAAGACGAGCCCCTTCGAGAGTACGCTGCTCGTTTCAGCCATGAGTATTCCAGGTGCCCGGAAACCGATGATAAGGCGGCCTTCGACACCTTCAAGAGTGGCCTTCGGTCCTCACATTTTTGGTACTTGGTACACAGTACCAACTGGCGTACCTACGATGAGTTGATGAAACAAGCAGCGATCCACGCCAAGGTCGAATACTTTAACTCAAAAACCAGGCCTTCGGCTCGGGAGGATGCAGTTTCACAAAAGTATTTGGCACAAGAAAAGCTGTATGACGCTATTAAGAAAAACGAGAAAAACAGCAAGTATCAGGCAGGGAACAAATGGAAGGACTCAAACTGCGGCGCTCGGCAGGATCACTCCAAGAAAGGAAAAGGGAGATTCGGCTGCAGCGACCACCGGGGGCCACTACTGAACCATGGCCAAGGGCAAGAAGTCTATACCCTGCTCAACGCCTCTTACGGAGCTGTCCTCATGAACGAGCAGGAGATTATACCGAAGCCCGTCAACCGGAAACCCAATCGGCAGGACAACCGAGACACTGGCAAATTCTGCCGATACCACCAACACAACAGTCACAACACAGAGGACTACGAAAAATCGTCGAACGATTGATTTGGGAGGGCAAGTTGGATCAGTACATTGCCAGGCCCCAACAGGCGCCAGCCCCGAACACAAATTGGCAGATCAACATGATCAACACCATTAGCGGAGGACCAACCTTGGCAGGCGTATCCAACCGCTCAAGCAAGCAGTACATCGGGTAGCTCAATATCCCCAAGTCCTCGGCATCGAGAGCAGCCGGCATACAAAAGTGCCAAAAGTACGATGGGAACCCATAACATTTTACGAAGAAGAGGAAGAAGGGATCCTTTACCCGCATGACGATTCGATGATTATCCGAGCCTAAATAGTTGAATTCGATGTCGGAAGGGTCTTGATCAACACTGGGAGTTGTTTGTGCCTGATGAATCATGGCCATAAGCTGGCCGAAGGAGCCCCTTCTCTCGGCCCTGGCACTTGTTCGTAAAATCTGAAACGCAGCGTTTCGCCAGGGTACTTCGCCTTCCTAAAGATAAAAGAAGAAATGCTAAGGCATGAGCATCTCGGCCTCAAGCGCAGGCCGAGGTCAAGGCCGAACAAAATCGCGGTCAAGGCATTAAAGGCAAATCATCACGTGACAGCAGGGTCCCAGGCTTCATTTAATGAAGTAGTGCCTGTTTGATGCAGCAAACCCATTGGCCACAAAGAGGCATTTAATGCGTGAGGGAAGGTGGGAAGTGACTGAAGTCAGGATTTGGTGATGAGGATCAGAGTGATTAGACATGGACATTCTCACAAGAATTCTGACAGCCTGAGATATTGGTTCACCAGCTATCCAGGCCATAAATGTGTCTCCACGGCCAGAGGCTCAGAACCCACGATCGAGAGCGGCGGCCGAGATTCACCGGGATTTCTGGGGTCACACCACCATACTTCACGATCCCAAATGTCGATTGGACTGCCCACTTGCGCTAATCAGACTTCACTATGCGTAAATTCAGCCTCGATTACTCATCTAGGGACTCTTCCTATAAATACAAGACTCGTGCTACATTCAAAGGGTTCAACACCAAAACAAAGCCTCCCACGGAGCAACTTATTTTTTCCTGTAATGCACTTTCAATATCTTTACTTGCTTTCCTAGGAGTAGTGGTAGATTGTAAGGAAAATCCATTCATCAATATATCATACGACCCTTGATTTTCAAGGCGCCGGAGTACCATCCTTGTTGTTCGTTCACTCACCCCATATATCACACGACCGTCGCTCCCTGAGCAGTGCGCCGAAGCACCGCCCAAAACCCACCACCAACACCATCACTCAACGGCCTTGTAGTTCAGGCCGTGAACCTAACAGCCGAGACCAGTTCCTCTCTCGGCTACAATCGTTTGACTAGGAAGACAGATCAAATAGGCGCACCACTTATCCAACCAACACTCATCAACACATCGACGCACGGTAGACCGTGCTGGCACGCCCGCGCACAACCGCACCGCACCCAAAAGCAGGAAACCACGTGTTAACGCACATCCCCTCGGCCCGGAACTCCAGGCCGTGAGATTTGCGCGGCAGACACTTTTGGCACGCCCAGTGGGACAACTGTCAAAAACTTATGGTGGAAACTAGGGCACAGGCAAAGCTCAAAAACAAAGCAGTCGAAATGACTTCTGAGACTCCTGAGTCCACCTCACCAATCACAAGTATCGAGACCGAACATACGGTCGGGATCTCGGCAGGCGCTCCAGTAACGACGGATCGCACGGTCGAATCCATGCAGGAACAAGCAGTAATGGAGGATTTGATGTCCAGGCAGGCTTGCAGGATGGAAACATCCTTCATGGCCACGATGGACAGATTCTCTTCAGAGCTACGAACGCTTTTCCAGGAGAGGATGCCAGTGGCCTCGCACTCAACACCCCCTGGAGCCGGACATAGAAGCCAGAAACGTGAAAGGATTGAGCCTTACGGCGAAAGCAGCAACCTTGGCGTCTTTTCCCGTACCCAAGCGTTAGGCTACGGCCAGCATTCTTTGCCGCCGACCAACGGCTGGGGGCAGTCCCAGCCCTCAAGGGCGAGTCCCGAACCAAACCAACCGGCAAAGAGAGCATGTAGCCCGCTCCACGCTCTAGCCAAAGCATTCAGTAGGAGTCCTACGGTGTCTGCGGCCGAGCAATTCGGCCGAACCCATACTTTGGCGGATCAAGCACAGTCTGGCCAAAGCAGTATGACCGGAGCGTTACCACAACAGTGCGAGCAAAAAGGCATGACTGTTGCACTATCATTGCAAATACACGATTCGGCCATTCAGACGACCAGGTGACCATACCTCGATGGCTAGCCGACCGAGATTATCTCGGCCAAACCCATGGCGTTCCACTGAAACTACCCGGCTCGGTCATAACGGCCGAGCCCGTTGCTCAGACGGCCCGGCAGGATTGGCCACGAAACAATGCGCAGCGAAACAGGCCGTGTCAAGGGTTTCGGTTTAAGGACATTCGGCCTATCGAAAAAGACGATTTAATAAAGGGAGAGCTGGGGGCACCAGATTACCCAAGGCCGCGCCTGTCAAAGGAACTTAGCAATGCGCACGATTTATTTTCTAAGGTTTTTTGGGCACGCCGTATCTCAGAAATTTCGGCCGTGGGTATAGCCCCTTATGTCTTGGCCAACGCCCATGACCCTGGTAAAATATCAAAGCAGAGGGTTCGATTTCTTCAAAGTATCGGGCAGCATGGCCAAGAGAAGAAGGGCCACTCGCAGGTGAGGCCCAGGAGTTCAGAGAATTCCGAACAGTCGGAACTCGACGCCTGCAACTCGGCGCAAGTTCAAAAGAAGATGGCGCCAAAGACCTACGACAAAAAAGTCAAGAAGAAGAAAAGAGGAAGGTAGGCGAACGAATTAAACAAACGGTGCAATCAACATAAGGCAAGAGGCATACGGTTGATTATTTTTGGGAAAAAGACTAGCCTTATTAATTAGTTTAAAGGAGTTTCTTTACAATAAGGATGAACGACCAGTCATGGCCGATCGAAAAATACGGAAACTATACAAAAAATATATGTGTAAATAAAATAGTGTATGTGAATTTTTATTACATCCCAGAAAAGAGAAAAAGAAAAATAGTTGAGATGGCCGCTCTTCGCCCGCTTAGACCCCTTCGCTGAACATCCCCCAGATCAGGCAGGTGATCCTTCTCCAAGCAATGTCCCCACCGTTGATATCCACCTGCCATCTCGCGCGAATCAGCTTCCGCTCGGCCAGGGCCTTCTTCGTCTCATTCGCTGCTTTAAGGATTCGCTTGGCCGAGGATTTCAGCTCGCTCCCAGCTGCGACCGCGCCATCTCGGCGTTGAAGGATGAGATCTGGGCGAGCCTGGAGCTCAGTAATCTGGGCCTCAAGCTGCGCAAGCTCTTCATTCTCTCGTTGGACGACGAGGTCGTTCTCTTTCAGTCGGGCCATTGCAGGGTGAACTTGTTCTTTAATCACCTCCAGATCCTGCTCGAGCGAGCTCCCCTCAGCTTCAGCATACCGGCCGATCATCTCCTCGCCTTCGGTCAGTCGGGCTTGCAGTTCATCTAGTTGGGCCGAGTCGAGCAGGCCGAGCGCCATGGCCGTATCCAAGCAGGACCTAAACTCCGTAATCGCCCCAGCGGTGGTCATTTGCCGAACATCGAGGAGAAGGAACTCCCGGAGCCGTTCAATAACGGTCTTGGAGTCCTCGTCCAAGGGAGTCGAGGCCGAGCTTCCCCCTTCCTCATGGAGGCTGGCGTATAGCTCCTCAAGATCATCGGAGGAGGTGGCCTCCTAAACATAAGAGGGAGGAGGGGTAAGAGATAATTAACTAGGACATAAAGGGATAAACAAAAAGGAGGTCGAATACTCACGGGGAGCGAAAGGTCGGTCATCACCGCCGAAGTGGTTCGCAGGAGACTCGGCACACTCACAACCGTGGCTCTAGTCATCACTGGCTCAGCCACGACCGTTGAGTCCTGGAACGACGGCATAGGAGGCATGGTCGCGGCAACCATGGCCAGCGGCGGCGACGATTGGGGAGGCTAGAGACGAAAGTTCGGTCAGAAGTGTAGAACAGATCAAAACAAAACAATAAAGCCAAGTATATTGAAGACGGTTTCTTACCGAGCGAAAGGAGATGCCGCTTGGGCGACGAGGGGTGGACGGCAAAGGCCCACTTGGCACGTCCACAGCAGGCTCTTCGGCGGCCTCGTCGGTTGCTTCCTCAGCGGCCTCCTAACCCACCTCCTCGCCGCTCTCATCGCCGACCTCTTCGGTAGCTCCCTCAGTGACCTCTTCGGCGACTTCCTCGGCAATCTCTCCGGTCGCCCCTTCTGCAGTCTCCTCGGCAGGCGGCACGTCTGCGGGCGCAATCTCAGCGCCTCAGCCACTTCTTCGGCGGTGGCCGCCTCCTCAACCATCGCCTCTGCGGCTCCCACCTCCTCGACCACCAGGTGGGCAGCGGCCGCTTCCTTTACAAATGGCACCTCGACCGTAGCCTGTTCCTCGACTCTTGCCACGTCCTGAGGAAAGAACTAGATTACCAGAATGCACAAAAAGGGAAAAAAGGATGCCAGGGAGTGGTACTTACGGTCGCAGGAGGGGCCGCACTCACGATCACAGGCGGAGTCTCCTCCTCACCTCTGCCCTCCGAGGAGGTAAAAAGGGTCCTCTTCCTCGGCCGCTGCGGGGCCGCCATTTCGGCCGCGGCACTCTGGGCCGGCGCGGCCTCAACACCCGACGTCTCTCGACTCCTCTTGCGACTCGAGGCTGCGTATACGAGGAAAAGAGACAAGAAGTGAGGTGTCCAGAGACAAAACTGGTTTAAAAAGGCCGGTGAAGAATAAATGACAAATAGAAAAAGTAGGCGAGGCTTACCTGCAGCAGTGGTCGGTCGAGCTGGCGGAGAGGACGGCACGGTCCTGTGCGCCAGCGTCTTTCGTGCCCCCACCACAGGCGTCGCCCTGGGAGCTGGGGCCGCGGTCGAAGATGGGGCCACGGTGGAGGCTACGGCCACTGATCTAGCCAGGGGAGGGGCCGTCACCCTGGGGGCGGCCACGGCCGGGGCACTTGGTCGAGGCGGCCCAGCTGATACCTTCTTCACTTTGCTGCCCTTGGGGGTGAGAGGGTCCCAATCTGCATTCGTCAGGGCCGCCCTCACGGCCTCTTCAACAGGACGAATGAATCTAGCCGAGATACACTCCTCATACCAGATCCTTCCATCTTCGTCATACGCATTCCGGCGCGACCAAGGCGTCAGAGTCAGGAAGGTCATTCCCTTTTGGAGCTGGAAGGTGATCTCAGCCACACCGTGCTGCTGAGAGACGTCGGCCCTCCAGGACGATAGCCGGTTGGTTGACAAGGGGGGGAGTGGGGCCGTTTGGATTAGGCCGAACTGCCGTGCCACAAAGTTCGGCAGATACACCTCAGCCCCGGCTTTGGACAGGCCGCAATGGAGGTCGCGCGAAACCAGGAAGGAGCCCCAGATCTCCTTCAGATCGTTCTCTGTCTCAACATCAGGAACGACGGAGAGGTCGTGGGTCAGGAACAGAGGGAACGGCCGAGCAAGGCAGACTCGGAACTGCGTACCAGTTCTCTCGGCCAAGCCGTAGAAGAATTTGTAGCAGAAGGCCGTGGCGTTATGCTTCTTGGGGGCTCGAGCAAATACGTTGGCCACCGGCTTGTTGTCATGGGGAGCGGCCACCCCCCTCAGCTCTAGGAAGTAGGCCTGCAGCCAGAACTGGAAGGCCCACAGTGGACCACCGTGCTTCGGCTTCATCCCATCAGTGACGATGTCATGAAGCGTGCGGTAGATGTGGCCAAGTAGGAACGGGCCGAGCGCTTACCTACCGCCCTGCGCTAGGTAATCGGCCAGGTGGGCGAACTCCAGGGTAACCTTGTTCGCCTGGGTGCAAAACCCGAACTTGCACAACCAGTACAGCAAGAACGCGGCGTGTTCAACCTCGCCGAGAGGGGCAACGGCATCTTCTTCATCACTGTCTTCTACGCCGAAGTTGCTGTAGAAACTGGAGTAGTTGAGCATGTTCTTCGCCTTGCTCCCAGCGACTCTCGCAAGAGTAGGCCACGTAGCCTTAAAGCTCCCTTCCACCTCGGGAGCAACCAGGGCGGCGTTTACTTCCACGCCGAGGGGGGACAGGCCGAACAGGGCGGCCATGTCTAGAACGGTCGGCGTCATCATGCCGAACCAAAAGTTCATGGTGTTGGTGGCCGACGACCAAAAGCACAGGGCTGCGGCCAAGAGAGACCGGTCCATGATGAGCGGCCGATCGAATAGCTTGATCAAGTGGTGGATGCCTTGATCTTTCCATTGCTGACCGAAGAAATGCTCCATCCTCGGCAGCCATTTTTCCCAGTCTGGGGTCACGGTTGGCCACTGTTGCTGCGGCCTGAGGACATTCCAGTCCTGGAAGTCTCCCCCGTCAAAGGCTGAATGATCCACCAGATTGTTCTTCAGATGGGCCACAAGCCTCTCTGGCATTCTGCCATTAATGGAGGGGCCGAGAACGCAGGAATCAGTGGGGGCGCCATCGTCGTCGGCCCAGGGCGTGATGATGTCAGGGAGGATCGAGCCCTAAATATCTCGGCAGATAGCCTCGAATTCAGTTTGGAAGGTTTGGGACCGAACTTC